>NC_062569.1:67859166-68164880 GCF_022837055.1 Prionailurus viverrinus | reverse complement strand
AAGACAGACATCACATGATTTTACTCATATGTGGAGTTTGAGAAACTTAACAGATGATCATAGGGGAAGGGAAGGAAAAATAAGAAAAAACAGAGAGGGAGGCACGCCATAAGAGACTCAAATACAGAGAACAAACTTAGAGTTGATGGGGGTGGAGGGGTGGGGGAGATGGGGAAAATGGGTGATGGGCATTAAGGAGGGCACTTGTTGGGATGAGCACTGGGTGTTATATGTAAGTTATGAATCATTGGATTCTACTCTTGAGGCCAAGACTACACTGTATGTTAACTAAATTGAGAAATAAATAAATACATATACATACATATATATATATAAATTAAAAATTAAAAAAAGATGTTTACTATACCTTCCTCAAAAATTCTCTTTCAGATGAAAAAATATCACTTCTCTTTCTACTTTGCTAAGAGATTTTATCACAAGTAGATGTTAAATCATCTTTTGAGATAATTGTAAGCCTTTTCACTTTACAATGTTAAAAAATGCATATATTCCTGAAATAAGCTCTACTTGGTCATGATATGTTTTCTGTAATTGGTCACTAATATTTTTAGGATATTTCAATAAATATTTATAAGTTATTGGTTGACAATTTTACATACCTTTTGTCCTTATCTGATTTTGATATCTGGATTATACAACCTCACAAATATTTAGAGATATTTGCTTCTTTTTCTAGATTTTCTAAGAGTTTGTATGTAGCATGAGGATTTTCCATTTTACAAAGGAGTGCTAGGATTCATACATACACTGATCCTCATATTTTGTGTGCGGGATGGGGAACGAGGGTACATTCTCAATGTATATTTTCATTTCACTTAATATTTTCAAATAAATAATAATGGTTATAAATACATTATGATTTTTAACATTTTTATTTCTTCTAATTCACTTGGATTTAGTTGTTCATTCTATTCTTGTGCTTCTAAGAAAAAAGCACTGCCATACATCTGTTATTTTGTCCTCTTTTCTGTCATTAACTCACTTCTGTTTCTTATTTTTCCTTTATCAGTTTTGCTAGAAGTAGCTAATATATTAGTATTTTCAAAGAACGAGTTTTGGGATTTGTAGGTCCTCATTTTATATTTTTTCAACTTCAATATTAAGTTCTATGCTTACTATTACCTTTGTTCAATTCTACCTGGATGCCTTTAAGGCTACAGATTTTCTGTATAGATGTTGTAAATTAATTTTGATACAGTCTTATTATCCTACATTCTAAATTTTAAAATTTCTATTATCATTCTTTTCATAATATACATATTAGTTCAAATAATTTTTTAAATATCCAAATACAAGGTGTGTGTTACAGTTTTAATACTGATATCTAACTTAAATGTGGGCAGAAAACAAGCTTTATATGCTACTGGTATTTTGATGTTATGTGAGAATTGTTTTGTGACCCTTAGGGTATTGCATCTGATAAATACAGAATATACATTTTAATAAAATGTTCAATATAAAAATGGGCCTTTCTTGTTAATGACTGCAACATTTCCTATACATGTCAAATAGATCAAACTGGAAAACTGTGTAGCTATAGCCTTATAGAATTGTTGTATATATTTTCTGTTAATGATTGAGACATCTTAAAGTTTCTCATATGATTTGTATTTATTAATTATCCTGGTAATACTATCAAATTATTATTTGCATATTTTTAGCCCAGTTAGTTTCATGCATTCATGCATTTGGAGTTGCTGTATCTTTTGGATTTCTATACAGAATACATAGAACAATTATTCTTTACATCTTCTCTATCCCAAGTTTTTTCTAAAGTCTTCCTTCCCATTCCCCTCTGATATTAATATAATTACTCTATCTTTCTTTTGCTTAGTATTTCTCCAATACATATTTTCCCAGCATTGCATTTGCTTTTGCCAGGCATCCCAGGGGCATCTCTGGCTCGGGGACAATCTGTATGCAAATTTCTTGGCTTGGAGTTTCTGTACTACAATAGTAATGGAAATTCTGAGCTAGAGTTTTTGATTTCCAAAAACAGATTTTTTTTTTCATCCGGAGCTCAGATGAAGAAAGCTTTCCTCTACCAGTATGTGAATTCCTTTCTAGTCTTTCTACTACCATCCCACAGTGCTGCATTTATATAGGGATGCCAGTTAAAACCCCTTGCTCCCCATAGGCATATAACCATGTCTTCTGTCCTTGTGTGAATGCTGTATTCCCACTCTAACTCATCAGAACTTCCCAATACTAGGCAACCATAGCGTAAACTCTTTTGTTTATCTGATTTTCATTCCATCTTTATCTTTTTATCTTCCATCTTTAAATATTTTATCCTGCCTTCTGCACATCCTAAAGTCTACAATTCCTATTTAGAAGAAACACAGCGGCCTGAGAAAGTGAAGACAATCTTTTGCTCTGAGAAGAATGCTGTATTTGCACTGGATCCTTCTAACCAAGAGCAAGACCTTCTTATGTATCACTGAGCAAGGGCCAGACCAAAATAATGATATGTAATACAGCAAAAATCACCTTTTCATCTATTTATTTGCATCCCCATACATGACACTGTTCCTAATACATACTGTTTTATAATATTCCATATCCATGTCTGAAAACAAATATGCATAGAGTCTGCTTCCCTTCACCGGAAGCAGCACCATGATCCCACTTTCAATTTTAACAATGAATGTCAGCAAAACTTTGGATAAACTCTTATGATGCATCTACTGCTGTTGGCATTACTAGTTTAAACAACTCATTGGTAAGGCAATATTACTCTTCATAACAATAAAAATAGCAATCTTGCAAGTTGGAATTTATTTTATAAGAATTATTGAACTCTTCCCAGTATAATCTATAATAGCAATTACAGAAAACAGCATAAATATCCCAAATAAGGAGATGACTTAGAAAATTGTGACAAAATGTGCCTGTTAAAATGTGAAAATAATATGTAGAATCATGGATATGCTATAATGAAAACAATAGAATATTAAGAGATATAGAAAATGACTGAACTTAGGTAAAAATGTGTGTGTTTACAGGCAAAATATTTAAGAAGATAGATTAATAAATG
This sequence comes from Prionailurus viverrinus, assembly GCF_022837055.1. NCBI lineage: Eukaryota > Metazoa > Chordata > Mammalia > Carnivora > Felidae > Prionailurus > Prionailurus viverrinus. Next base: position 68,161,822 of record NC_062569.1, on the reverse strand, counting down.
AAACAAAATTTGGGTTAGGAAGGCCTCCCCGGGTCTGCTGGGGTGAAATACTATTGTTAAAGAGCTTGAACAAATCTGAACCCTTGGACATTTATTCTTTTACTCCAACTCCCAAGGGGGGATGGGACTTACAACCTAAGGAGACCATCTCCTATTGCTCTGCTTTATAACACCAAATCCCTGAAAACTGAGGCTGCCTGGGGGAACTGGCAGAACATTAAAGAGGTTTAGAATAGTTCCATATTATCTGAAGACATGTTGACTCTCATTATGGAAGCCCAAAAAGATATACATTGGAGTCTCACTTGAGCTCTGTCTTCCCATAAGTCATAAGAAGGGTAGCTAATACCTCCAGAGTAACATAAACCCCCAGCCTAAAGTATCTAGATATCCGGTTGTGAGGTCCACAGCCACACAAAAGAAACTTAACACAATGAACAGATACACTACCCAAAGTAAACATATTGCAACACACAATATATGAATTTAAAAATAAGTATTATAATTAAACACAAAACATAAGGTGATGCATTAGCAATGAGAAATAACCAGAAAACATTTTTAAAAAGACATAACAGGTAAGGAAATAGAAAAATTGAAAGAAATATGACAATAGATAGGATGAGTAGAGATAATAAGTAATAGATAGCTATAACTGAAATTGAATTTGAGAGCTATATCAGATTGAGCAATTTTCCAGAAACAACAGAAAAGGGTAGAGAGAAAATCTGAAATTACAATTAAAATTCATGGTGGACAGTAATAGGAGTTCTAAAAAGGATACTAGAAAGAAGAAGAAGAAGAAATGGAAGAGAGAAAATATTTAAAGAAAAAATATTTTTCCAGAAAAAAAGGAAAAACACATTATATATTTTATACAGTAAAGTGTAAAAGCATGAAAGACATAGAGAAAAAATTTTAAAGTTCTCAGAGTGAAAAGCAGGTAACTCACAAAATAAGAAAGAAAGAATCAGATTGATATCAAGCTTTTCAAAAACAATATGATACCAAAAGCCCATAAATTAATGTTGTTAAAGAAATTTTAAAAATAGCAAGAGAAACTTTGAACCTAGAATGTTTGGTAACAGGAAAGTGAGGGCAACTAAGGTGTCCATCCCTGGAGTAACGGATATATCAAGTGTAGTAAAGCTACTCTTTTCAATATCATATAGCATCTAGAAGCAATGTGGTAAATGTACCTAGGACAGCATGGATAGATATTAACCACAGAGTGATACATGAAAAAAAAATAAATAAGAGAATTAAAAAAACTATATTGCTCAATAATATTATACAATTAAATGTTTATATATTCAAGAACTAAGTACATTTTCTTGTTTTCTCCTTCACTTCCTTTCTATTCCTGAATGATTCAGTCCTAAGGCCATTAGGTGAAGTTGGCCAAGGTTATCACCTCTGACAGTGGCAGTAGAAGATGATGGCACTGTGGCCCTGAGCAAGGGGTTGAAGATCATGTGAGTTAAGGAAAGCATCTAAATGGGTTGGGGTGGTCCATCACGGGGTGTCAGGGCCCACTGTGTGTGTGTGTGTGTGTGTGTGTGTGTGTGTGTGTGAGAGAGAGAGAGAGAGAGAGAGAGAGAGAAAGAAAGAGAGAAAGAGAGAGAGAGCACCTGGAAATGGGGAGGAATGCAACTGTCAGAGGGAATACTGCAATAAGAGAAATCAATGCTGCAGACTGAGAAGGGCATCCCCGTTTAAGGACTGAACAACACACAGTGTTAGGGGCTGAAAAGGGTAAGGAAGTTAACTGCATTGGGAGTGGGGGACAGGCATAGCATTTGATATAGGGTGAATAGTCCATATGGGGCTGTGCCTGACTTGATTGTCAGAGCCGTTATGGAGTGAGAAAGGCATTATTTTTTTTTAGTGTTTATTTCTTTATTTTGAGAGAGACTGCATGCATGAACAAAGGAGGGGCAGAGAGAGAGAGGAAAAGACAGAATCCCAAGCAGGCTCCACACTGTCAACACGGAACCTGATGATGATGTGGGGCCCAATCCCATGAACCATGAGATCATGACCTGAGTGGAAATCAAGAGAAAGACGCTCAACTGACTGAGCCATCCAGGTACCCCAAGAAAGGCATTCTTATGGAGGAAATAGTAAGGACATCAGTTGGTTATACACAACAGAACTAATTAACCCATGTAATATTTAAGATAATGAGAAGCAGATTTCTCACTATGAATTGATTTGCAAACATGGAAGGAGAAAAAACTAGGTCTTGATATGTCCTTTTGGTTTTCTAGATATATATACACAGATATAAAATAAATTTAGATCTAATCTATTTGAACATATATATTCATACATATTTATGTTAAAGTATATTTCCCTAGTTTTGTTTACTAAGAGGTACTGAGGAAAAGTAACACTCCAATAGCAACGTGCCCATCTAGAATCCACATCTTGTTTTCTAGATAACATTCTCTACTCAAAGGAACTAGGACTCTTTGGAGAAATGGCTGATAACAGTGTTGGGACTGGGAAGTACCAAATGATTTGGTAGATCAAATTTTTGCTGTATAAAAAAACTAAGGAAATTCTCAAAAAAAAAAATAATGAGAATATGCCAACAGAGAGAAGCCTAGGTTGAAGGTGCTATTTTGGGCTGAACTGGGACAATTTGAGCATCAAAATATACACAGTACTGGATTATAACCCACTGAATAAATTAGGGATATAAATCCATTTATATATAGATACTATATATATATACACTACATATATAAATTGGTACTATATATATATTTAATACTATATATATACATAAAAATGCTGATACTATTGATACTATATCTATAAATAAACACACAAATAGGAAAAAGAAAGCTCTTCTTTACAGTAGAATGTCAATTAATAAAAGTAGAGGGATGATGAACTTGGAAGGCCACCACCATTGGCATTATCTTTGTAATGACTAATTGGGAAACAAGCATGACTTCAAGTGAATATTAATTGTAAAGAGAAAAATAAAAAAATAGTAATTTCGATGAGGAGTCCTCACAGACACTTCCTTCATCAAATCATCAAAGTTAGCGTTACCAATGATGGGACAGACTGATATCAGTAACTGGAAAAACAGTTTCACTCTGTAATATCGCTGCCAAATGTGCAGAGGCTTCAATTATTCAGGAGAAAACATCAGATAAACCCAGACTTGGGGAACATTCTGCAGATACTGGCATATAAGCTTTAAAGGTGGTAAAGCAATGAAAGTCAAGCAATGACTGAGACTGTTCCAGGTGGAAGGAAACGGGAAACTTGATAACTCACAACACATAACCCTAGTTTAGATCTATTTGATATTTAGGACATTACCGAAACAACTGGCAAATCTGTATGGAGGTTTTGGAGTGCCTGGTAGTAATGTATCAATGTTTCATTCCTGATTGTGATGGTTCTGCTGTTTGTGTAGGAGAATACCACTGTGGGAGAATTCAGATGTGATGGTTCAGCATGTCTGAGGCTTTTTCTTGGGTATTTGAGGGAAAAAATATTGTTTATACCATTCGTGAAACTCTTCTGTAAGTTTGCATTTATTGCAAGATTGAAAAATACTTTTGAAATTAGAAAATCCTGGATAACATTTAGGTGCACTTTATTATTTAAAAAGTCAATGCGTGTGTAAGTATGTATGTATTGCTACTTTAAGATAACATTTCCAGCTCACATTTGCCAAATGTTTTCTGTCTTTCATGCTTCAAAGTTTGATGGCAGCTTTAAATTTGATGTGTGAAGTTCAAAAGATTTCAAGATGACAAAAATGTGTTCCACTCAGAGAGCATTTGTATTCAAATAGGGTGAGGAGTGTCAGAGCTGAGACATAAAAGTAGTTGCCTCTCTCTAGTCCTTAATTTCATCATGTGCAGAGAAAAAAAATATCTGCTACAGAAATTATTTTCCAGTAATAATTCTGTCTCGCATTTTTGTTGCTAAGACTCGACTAGTTCTGAGTCTTTTTCAACACAGCTAATTAAGTTCTTCTCCACCTGCACTGTGAGTAAGCATGCCCCTTACTTACAAATCCCAAGCTCATTTGCAGAGAATTGAGGACTAAAAACTGCATCTAACTCTGAGTCCTAATTCCAATAAATAAGCTTTTATTGGTTTCTTAACCATAGTTCTTCCTAGGATTCCTAATTTTAGCGATTTTTCTCATTCTATGTACCTGACTCTCTTTTTAGCTACCTGACTCTAGAAAAGAACTTCTAGGATGTGTATTATTTCCTTCCTTTAATTTTTGTAAACATTTATTTATTTATTTGAGAGACAGAGACAGAGTGCGAGTGGGAGAGGGGCAGAGAGAAAGGGAGACACAGAATCTGAAGCAGGCTCCAGGCTCTGAGCTGTCAGTACAGAGCTCTTTGAGTGCCTGGAACCCATGAACTGTGAGATCATGACTTGAGCCATATTTAGATGCTTAACCTACTGAACCATCCGGCACCCCTGTTTTCTTTATTTTTCAATTTCCCTTCACCCTAGGGACTGGAATATACTCTAGAATCACACTTTTGATGATTGGGACTTTATAAACTGCTAGCATCTTTCCTAAATGCCAACTGCTTCCCTAAATATCTGATCATAAACTGCTTCTGGATTCTAAGCCATCACAGCTTTTATTTTTCCATGTGAGGGCTCCATTTTTCCAGGTGAGATCTCCATATTGCCAAATGTTTTTCTGAACCAATATATTGATTGACATCATATGCTCTAGATCAAGGGTCTTATTCAAAATACTTATCAACTGATATGCCATAAATGCTGACCAATCAGAATGCACTGGTAGCAAATAATTGAAATGCCCACACCAATGGATACAAACTGATATCATCAGACCTGCACCAGATATTATGTTCTTCTTGTCACGTTATAATTTTCTCAGGAGCTCCATTTCAGTCTATCCTTCAGGGAACATCATTTCACACAACAGTTCTACACAAGAATTTATACAATTTCTAATTCTAAGACCCAGCTAGGTCCACTATGTTGCATCGCACCTGATGTGATATGTTGTCTAACCATATTCTGGATATTGATAATAACACCAGCTAAAAAAAAATGTTGGGGCGCCTGGATGGCTCAGTCGGTTAAGAGTCCGACTCTTGGTTTCGGCTCAGGTCATGATCTCACAGTGTGTGAGTTCGAGCCCTGCGACAGGCTCTGTGCTGACAGCACAGAGCCTGCTTGGGATTCTCTCTCTCTCCCTCTCTCTGCCCCTCCCCCACTCACTCTCTCTGTCTCTCTCTCAAAAATAAATAAATAAAACTTAAAAAAAAATGTCCTCTAAGAATGTTATCCACGGGGGCAGCTCGGTGGCTTAGTTGGTTAAGCATCCAATTTCAGCCCAGGTCATGATCTCACAGTCCTTGAGTTCCAGCCTTGTGTTGACAGCTCAGAGCCTGGAGCCTGCTTCAGATTCTGTGTGTGTCTCTCTCTCTGCCCCTTTCCTGCTGGCACTCTGTCTCTCAAAAATAAATAAACATTTAAAAAACTTTTAATTAAAAAGAAGAATTTTATCCAATAATTACACTAATGAGTTTTCTAATAGAAACCTTAATAATTACTTTCAAGTTTATTGAAAATAAAAAGGACAGAGGAACTAGTTTTTTTAAATTTGTATTTAAATGTTACTTAGTTAACATAGTGCAATACTGATTTTAGGAGTACAACTCAGTGATTCATCACTTACATATAACACCCAGTGATCATCACAAGTGTCTTTTCTTTTTTTTTTAATTTTGAGAGAGAGAGAGAGAGAGAGAGAGAGAGAGAGAGAGAGAGAGAGAGAAGCAGACAGGGGCAGAGAGAGAGAGAAAATCCTAAGTAGGTACCACACTTAGTGCAGAGCCAGACACAGGGCTTGATCCCACAACCCTGGGATGATGACCTGAGCCAAAATTAAAAGTTGGATTTTTAAAAATTAATTAATTTATTTTGAGTGACAGAGATAGAGACAGAAGAGAGGGAGAGAGAGAGAGAGAGAGAGAGAGAATCCCAAGCAGGCTCCACACTATCAGCGCTGAGCCCTATACAGGGCTTGAACTCACGAACTGTGAGATTGCGAACTGAGCCAAAATCAAGAGCCTTAACTAACTGAGACACCCAGGTGCCCCTCTATTTTTAGTTTTTTGAGAAACCTCCATATTGTTCTCCAGAGTGGCTGCACCAGTTTGCATTCCTGCCAATAGTGCAAAGGGGTTCCCCTTTCTCCACATCCTCACCAACATCTTTTGTTTCTTGTGTTGCTAATTTTAGCCATTCTGACAGGGGTGAGGTGGTATCTCATTGTGGTTTTGATTTGTATTTCCCTGATGATGAATGATATTGAGCATCTTTTCATGTGTCTGTTAGCTATCTGATGTCTTCTTTGGAAAAATGTCTATTCATGTCTTCTGTCCATTTCTTAATTGGGTTATTTGTTTATTGGGTATTGAGTTTCTTAGGTTATTTATAGATTTTGGATACTAACCCTTTACCAGATATGTCATTTGCAAATATCTTCCCCCATTCCATAGGTTGCCTTTTAGTTTTGTTGGTTGTTTCCTTTGCTGTGCAGAAGCTTCTTATCTTGATGAGGTCCCAATAGTTCATTTTTGCTTTTGTTTCACTTGCTTCTGCCAATATGTGTAGTAAGAAGTTGCTACAGCTGAGGTCAAAGAGTTTGCTGCCTGTGTTCTCTTGTAGTATTTTGATGGTTTCCTGTCTCATGTTAGGTCTTTTATCCATTTTGAATTTATTTTTGTGTATGGTATATGGTTCTCCATCCCCTCACTTTCAATCTTCAGGTGTCTTTAGGTCTAAAATGAGTCTCTTTGTAGGCAGCACATAGATGGATCTAGTTTTTTTTTTTTCCATTCTGATACCACATGTCTTTTTTTTTTTTTACATTTATTTATTTTTGAGAGACAGAGACAGAGCATAAGGGAGAGGCAGAGACAGAGAGAGACAGAATCAGAAGCAGGCTCCAGGCTCTGAGCTGTCAGCACAGAGCCCGACGCGGGGCTCGAACCCACGAACCGTGAGATCATGACCTGAGCCAAAGTCGGACGCTCAACCGACTGAGCCACCCAGGCACCCCATCTTTTGATTGGAACATAGTACATGTACATTCATAGTGATTATTGAAAGAGATAAATTTAGTGCCTTTGTGTTACTCATAGAGTTCATGTTTCTCATGATGCTCTCTGGTTCTTTCCAGTCTTTGTTGCTTTTGGTCTTTTTTCTTTTTTTCTTTTCTCCACTCAAAGAGTCCCCCTTAAATTTTTTTGCAGGGCTGGTTTAATGGTCACCAAGTCCTTTAGTTTTTGTTTGTCTGGGAAACTCTATCTCTCCTTCTATTCTGAATGACAGCCCTGATGGATAATTCTCGGCTGCATAATTTTCCCATTCAGCACATTGAACATGTCCTGTCACACCTTTCTGGCCTCCCAAGTTTCTGTTGACAGATCTATTACAAATCTGATCTATCTTCCCTTGCAGGTTTTTTCCCTTGCTGATTTCAGGATTCTTTCCTTGTCTGTGTATTTTGTGAATTTGACTATGATATGCCTTGGTAATGGTTAGATTTTGTTGAATTTAATGGGAGTTCTCTGTAATTTTTGGATTTTGGTGTCTCTTTCCTTCCCCAGATTAGGGAAGTATTCAAATAAACCTGCCTCTTTTTCTCTCTCTTCATCCTCTGGGATTCCTATGTTAAGAATGTTATTACATTTCAGTAAGTTATTGAGTTCCTTAGGTCTACCTATGTGAACCATTATGTTTTTTTCCCTCTTCTTTTCAGCTTCATTATTTTCCATAATATATCATCGATTCACCCCTCTGCTTTGTTCATCATCATTCTTATGGCATCCATTTGGGTTTGCATCTCATTACAGCATTTTAAATTTCATCCTGACTAGATTTTAGTTCTTTTATCTCTGCTGCAAGGGATTCTCTAGTGTCTTCTATGCTTTTTCAAGCCCAGCTAGTATCCTTATAATCACTGTTTTAAATTCTAGTCCAGACATCTTACTTAAATCCATATTGTGAAATCCCTGGCCATGAGTTCTACTTCCTGTTCTTTCTTTTGGGGTGAATTTCTCTGTCTCAACATTTTGTCCAGAAAAAAAAAGAAAAAAATAAAAAAAAAGAAGAGAACAAACAAACAAACAAACAAACAAAACCTAGATCCTGGGCGTGTTTTGGTCTGCTTGTTAAAGAATCTTCCAAAAGGTTGTTACTTTTCTACTTGTAGACTAGCAGTTTTTGTTCTCTCAGACCTCTGATTGATATATTGGGTATTCAGAATGATTTGATAACTACCTAACTGTGTTTGATGAATGAGACATGTTTAGCGCCCCCTACTCCTCCACCATGTTAATGCCTCCTCCCGACAGAGGAACTAATTAAATAAAATCACAAAGAAGCATCCCACAAATCTAGAATGTAGGGCACATTCATGACAACAGATTTGATCCTATAGATCCCAGTGTTAACAGAAGAAAATGAGGATCATGCTAGATTAGAAGGGAAACAACTTATAGGCCTGGATTGGATCTTGGTTTCGATAAACCCATTGTAAAAGATTGGGATGATTGGTGAAATTTAATATAGTCTGTTTATAGTCATGAAAAAGTGGAGACCCTTAATTAGATAAACATTTTAAAATATTATGTATAGTATGATCTCCTTTTGGTAAAAAAACAAAACAAACAAAAAAGAAAACAAAACCTCTAAATGCATGTATATAAATCTAGAAGGATTTATAGGAAGCATTGTTAGTGATAATTACTGGGTGCTAGGAGTGCGTTCTGGACTCAACTGTTTCTCTTCAAAATTCATATGCTGAAGTCCTAATCCCCAGTTTAGCTGTATTTGGAGATATGGCCTATAAGGAGATAATTAAAGTTAAATGAGGTCTTAAGGGTGGGAATTTAATCTGATAGGGCTAATGTCTTTATGAAAAGACAACAAAAACACCACAGGTTTCTCACTCTTTGTGAGTGCACAGAGAAAAGGCCATGTGAGGACACAGAGAGAAGGCAGCTGTCTGCAAGCCAGGAAAAGAGCTCTTATCAGAAACCAAATTTTCTGGCACCATAAGCTTGGAGTTCCCAGCCTTGAGAACTGTGAGAAAAATAAATGTCTGTTGTTTAAACTACAGTCTGTGGTACCTTGTTATGGAAGCCCAGCATGACTAATATAGAACGTGCTGATTTGCTTTCCTATTTTTGCTCATCTTTCTTTTCTAATTCTTAGTAAACATTAACTGCTCTCATAATAATAGAAATTTAATTAATTTATTTTAATGTTTATTTATTTTTGAGAGAGAGACAGAGCATGAGCAGGGGAGGGGCAGAGAGAAAGGGAGGAGACACAGAATCTGAAGCAGACTCCAGGGTCTGAGCTGTCAGCACAGAGCCCAAAATGGGCCTCAAACCCATGAACCACAAGATCATGACCTGAGCTGCAGCCAGAAGCTCAACCGACTGAGCCACCCAGGTGCCCCAGAAATTAAATTACAGAGAAAAGTAAAATCTGTTTTAGTAGTGTAAAATTTTGGTTCTGAAAAATTTGAGACTCACATACAAACACTGAATGAAAACTGTTCGCTTTCACCACATACTTTTCATCACCCTTTCACCACATACTTTTCAGCTTAATAGCTATCCCTGAGTCTCTCTGTCTCTCTGTCTCTGTCTCTGTCTCCTGTCTCTCTCTCTCTCTCTCTCCCCCTTACACACACACACACACACACACACACACACACACACACACATGCATCCATGTGTGCATGTATTCTTATGAACTTGCATACATTTGGAAAAAATATTTAAGGTTTAAAATTATTATTTCTAATTAGTAAAATTATCTAAATATGAAGATGTTTTAAAGACTCTGACCCCAGAAAAAATAACTTTTCTTCTTCGTATCCCTTATACACGTGAAAATTAATAGATTTTCTGTACCTTTCTACCAAACCATTCTACAAATCATAAGTTATCAAATCAGTTATTAGACTAATCATCTGCAACACCAGCTATACTGCATATTTTCCACATTTCCATCCAGAGCTATTTTCACCCTTCACCTTGCTCTGTGCCCAAAAAAGGTAACCTCTACAGAGAACATCTACCTAACTCCTCTATTCTTGGCTTCAGGTTGGGTTTAGCTAATAGAAGACATCAACAAGTGATCAGCAGGTTGGATAAGAGAAAGATTAAGAGTATTTATATTCCATCACCCTCCCTGACTGGTCACTTACAGGCAGAATGACTGAATTCCTCCACTGAAAGCCTCAGCTCCTGTCAGCCTGCCTCTCCTACTTCTTGAGAACCTGCCATTTCCTGTTTGTTCTACTCTCCCTTCTTGCTGCCTTTAGGTTTGCAAGTAGTATCAATTATTAACCTTGGGGTGGTTCATCATCCCTTTTCTATTTCCCTTTACTTACCCACACTTGTGCATAGGCCTGAGGCTAAACTCCCTTGAAGTGCAAATTTTTAGTGTGTGTGTCATTATTTCCTGATGGCAACCTGGTTTATACATTGTATTCCCTGAGTCATCCATATGTGTTGCCAGGGAATGAATAAATGGAGAGGAGGAGAAGAATTCCTATTATCGTAATAAGGTGGGTTAGGATATTAAGACCAACTTTCTCATTGAAAATAATTTACAATGCTAAATAAAATGCAAAATGAATCTTGTTAACAATATCAGAGAACTAGAAACTAAGGAATTACTAGGTCAAAAGTTAAGATGTGGTGGGAACCTAGAGAAGTAAAACAATAAAACTGCTTTCAACTCAAGGGAATTTAGGGAACCTGGAGAATGTTAATCTTGATGGCCTTAAGAGATGCAAAGATTAGAAGAAAAAGCCCTGGACCTGCCCAACTTGGAGAGAAAATAGTTCCAAAAAGAGATTATTCCTCCATAAATAGGATTCCTAAATGATTGCATTCCCCACTCCCATCCAAGAGACAGCAAAGAAAGTTACCTGGTATGGAACAGAACAGGAAAAGGAATCTTTAAAGGCTATAATTCTAGGGTAACTCTACAAGAATACAAAAAGTATTTATAATTTCCAAAAATAGTAAAGGGAAAAATATAATGACAAAAATAATCTAAATCTAAAGAAAGAAATAAAACAAAAGAAAAACATAATATGTGGTGTAAACAAGAAGCCTAAATTAAGATAAAAATATATAAGCATAAATACATTAATATTCACATTACATATAATGAACTAGATGTTTCAGCTAAAGGTAATCAAATTATATTTAAAAATACAAATTAGTTGTGGGGTGCCTGGCTGGCTCAATTGGTAGATCTTGATCTCAGGGGCATGAGATTGAGCCCCATGTTGGGAGTAAAGTTTCTTAAAAAAATCCAAATTGATTTTTATTAAGAAGAGATGGTAAAAGAGAAATATATAAAAAGATGGATAGTAAAAAAAGATACAGCATAAAGACACTAACTAAAAAAAAGGGTAGTGAGGATAAATTAGTATCAGGCCAAATCAAATTTAAGACAAGCATTATAAACATGAAGAAGATCACTTCATCTGATAAGTGTTTCAACTAAGCAGGAAGAGATGATGTATTTGAATTTATAAACATCTAAGAAATGACCTTAAAATATATTAATCAAAAACTGACAACTATAAGATAAAAATAGACAAATCTATACACAAAGTGGGAGATTTTAACACTAATAATAAGATGTAGAATATTTGGTTATGGTACCTGGTTTAAGTGGAAATATGTAAAACTCTACACTTGACAACTACACGGTACACACTCTTTCCAAATACTCATAGAACACTGGGTAAGAAAGGATACCTCAAAGAACCATAAATAAATAAAGCAAAAACAACACATTCTAACGAAAATTAAGGTGCTTCTACTCTAGCTCAGAAGACTATCATATCACAATGCCCAAGTGCCTAAAAGCATGGCAGAGAGAGTCAGGAGAAGCTACTGCTACTTCCAACTTGAGAAGTATGCTATCTGCATGGAGCTGTAGAGGATACTGAGGCTTTACAACTTGGAGACTCAAACTTGAAGACATATTTGGATAAATATTGGATACATGAAGGAAACAGCAGGATATAGAACCAGAAAGGCACTGAGGAATCAGCCCATTGTGAAAAGATCAGCAAAATATAAAGATAGGGTATGCTCTAATGGAGTTTATCGCGTATTTAAACTGCCAAATTCAGTTGAAGTCTCTGTAACTTGAAAGAAGTGACAGCCACTTGAGAAATGATGTGATAAGAATAAAGGAAATGCTAAAAATTGCTGAGAAACATTGGAAATTGGAGAACACTTGTTACAGTAATTCTGCCTAAGAGTATACTTCTCATGTTGTCTTTAGATCTTTTAACAAACAAACACAACTCTATACTGAATCTAAGCTGAATCATTTCCAAAAATCAAAACTGTCAAGACAGAAAGCTGGAAACATGAGAAGTTCTGGGTGAATGACAGATCTGTGTCACCCTTGGTAAACCCAACCTGCACTCCCTAGGAAACAGAGAATTGACTGTACTTTCTGTGGACTTTGGACAATAGGTTTCCCACCTATGTTCACTCTGTTTAAGACCCTTGATGAGTAGTCCTTCAAAGTCATTTCTGAAGCTTTTTTTCCTTTTGTCCGAGGACTTCAGACTGGCAGCTCATGAAGGCTGATCTTTAGTTCTACGGATTACTCTGTTATCAGCTTCTAGCTCAGACTCCTTGGTTCACTGTGCAACTGGCTGCTTGAAGAACCATAAAATTGGGGTGTCACCATTGCACAGTTTGGTGACTCTTAACATTTATCATGACACTGATTGTAAAAGGTTTCTAGCACACTGAATTTTTGGAATAAAAGTGGCCACTATATCTATATGCATACCATATAGAAATTGTCAAGACAAATTAAAATTTCCCCATGTTCTTTTGGATATGTTCCTCCAGATTCATGGCCAGAAATTGTTGAAGTCTACCCTTCTCTAAACAAGTTTTGAATTCTTGTATTATTATTATTATTATTATTTTAGGACTACTGAGGATTTCTCTTTCGCAGGGACCAAAAAGGGCCATATCTTATCATTCCCATACCACTCCATTATCTACTTGATGTATCTACCAAAACATTCTTTTTTTAAAAATTTTTTTAATGTTTATTTATTTTTGAGACAGAGAGAGACAGAGTGCGAGTGGGGGAGGGGCAGAGAGAGAGGGAGACACAGAATCCGAAACAGGCTCCAGGCTCTGAGCTGTCAGCACAGAGCCCGATGCGGGGCTCGAACCCACGAACCGTGAGATCATGACCTGAGCTGAAGTTGGACGCTCAACTGACTGAGCCACCCAGGAGCCCCCAAAACATTCTTTAACCAGAAAAACATAATGCACTCCTGGATCTTCTCACATGTAGCAACTTTAGGGCTACTCTGAACAGGTTGATTAGTCTCATATGTAATAAAAAATAATACTGAATTCAATTGCACTAACTTTTCTTGCTAAGGAATATTTACTGAAAAGCTAAAATTTACTATTTGCCAATAAATTTTAGTATAACCTCAATTTTTGGATAATATGTTCAATACATCTTTTTAAATCTCTGCTCAAGAAATAATAATGAATACTTTTAAGTAGCTGTTAAAAAATTAGAAATATAAATCTTCAAAATACAGTCGAAAAGTACAAATTATGTGACATTATCACTATATTATTCTAATTAAAATCATTTCATCAAAGAATATATAAAATTGTGAACAGGGAAATGGTAGATGTAGATATAGAGATATCTCCATTTGAAGAGATGATCCAAATTTACTTAGGTAAAAATGTGTCATTGTTGATAACATTAATTTTTATGCAACATAGAAATAGCAATTTTTCTATTCATCAAAAGTGATTCATCAAATATACTAAAATGTTTCTTTTAGCTTAATTCATTAAAATTATTTTGCCCTAAATTAAGTTAATGGATCTTAAACTTTTTCCTCTCCTTTTTCCACTGTATTCATGGTTTTTAACCATAAGTTCAGACTGATAACTGAAAATTCAAATTTCCATGTTTTGGTTGATTCTCAAAGATAAAGACTGAAAAGGTATCAGATAGATCAATGGGTAAAGCTTATAAAAAGTAAGACCACAAAAAATAAAACACAGTCAATATGCAATTATCTAATCAAGCCATTTGTGTGTGTGTGTGTGTGTGTGTGTGTGCGCGCAAGACCTTTTTTCCTGTTCTTCTTCTATTCTTCAAGCAATTCTTCATTCTCTCAGGATTTTCCATAAAACACCCTGCTTTCTACTTTACTTTGCTGAACCTATGTCATGAATGCAGATCTTTAATACCTTTATTTAATTCAAGTTTATGGTCTGTTTCAGTTAGGTAGTTTTTTGTTGCAAGAAACTAAAAACCCAACATAGATTGACTGGAAAAAAACAACTGGGGAGGGCATGTATTGACTCATACATATGGCTAGTTCACTAGATTTGCCTTCAGACAAAGCTTTAGGGTTCAAATTCTGTGAAAACAGTTTCCTTTCTCTCTCTCTCTCTCTCTCTCTCTCTCTCTCTCTCTCTCTCTCTTTGTTTCTCCCCCCATTATTCATTTGTACCTCCCTTGTGTTGGCTCCATTTTCAGGTAGGCTATCTCCCAGGGTCTCAAGAAGGTTACCAACCCTGGGCTACATGCTTTTTTGTTCAGCTATGGTGTTAAAGTGAGTCCCTGCTCAAATAAATTCCAGATATTAGGTTTTGGCCCTATTTGACCAGGATCATCCTTGAATCAACCATCATAGTATGGTTGATGTGATATGCCAATAGACTTGAACTAATCAGGATCTATTTTTAGAGCTTGAGATGTGGTCAAACCTATTCAAACTATATTGCTGGGAAATGCTGGAAACAGTTCAAACAGGGCGAGGGCCAAATGGATGCTAAGAAAGCAAATATGATAGGCAAATTCCACTAGATGTTGTCTGGACTGTAGAGAATTGGTATATATAAAGGATTAAATGGTTCAGATGAATAATCAGTTGATTTGTATACATATTTTTAATGTACTCTTGCCTAACTTGTTGGTGAAGATTTTCCTACAGTAAGGCTCAAGACTAAGAAAATTCAACAGTAAGATATAATTATAATATGCTTTAAATTAATTTTTCATCTATAAACTGTAAGTTTTGTTCTTATTGCCCCCAAATAGAGCACTTCCTTCTGTAACCTTTTCATGTCCCATCCTTATACATATCCTAATGAGCAACTAATGTATTTATATGTTTATGAGAAAACTTGTATGTTAATTATCTTGACTGTATCATAAGTATTATTATCTAAAACATTGGGGGTAAAGGGTTGTTATCCTACATTTAGGACTAATTTAAATTTAACAACTCAGTTTCCATCAGTATTTGGGAAATCTAAATGTAATCACTTGTATATTTAAAAAGATAATGAAAGTACCCATTATAACATGAAATATCTTCTTGATTTACATACATCTCTGTCTGAATTTTTCTAAAAAAACTATAATAGCTACTAAAAACAATAATAGCTACTATATCCATGAAGAAAACATGACATGGCATAATTCCTTAGAAAGTAGGCCTATCTTGTTGCCTTTTTTTTCTTTTGAGAGAGAGAGAGGAGACGTGTGAGCGGGGGAAGGGCAGAGAGAGGGACAGAGGATCTGAAGCAGGCTCCACACTGCCAGCAGTGAGCCAGAAATGCTGGTCCCGAACTTACTAAACCCAAGATGGTGACCAGAGCCCCTGAGCCAAAGCTGGATGATCAACTGACTGATCCACCCAGGCGCCCCTCTTGCTGCCTTTTTAATGGGAGTTGTAAACAGGTTTCAGTGTATATGTCAGTTTTTATAGCTATGGAGTGCCATTTTGCTTAGCTATGCCATTATTACACAGGTATTTAACATATTATGGTGAAAACTGATACAATTCTTTGATAAGAAAGACACTTGCAGGGGCGCCTGGGTGGCGCAGTCGGTTAAGTGGCCGACTTCAGCCAGGTCACGATCTCGCGGTCCGTGAGTTCGAGCCCCGCGTCGGGCTCTGGGCTGACGGCTCGGAGCCTGGAGCCTGTTTCCGATTCTGTGTCTCCCTCTCTCTCTGTCCCTCCCCCGTTCATGCTCTGTCTCTCTCTGTCCCAAAAATAAATAAACGTTGAAAAAAAAAATTTTTTTAAAAAAAGAAAGACACTTGCTAACATAACACTTTACACTATGCAAAAATACTGAGACATACATCATAATTTGATTCTCAGATCAACTTGAGATACTAGAAGGTTAGATATCCTTCTGTAGATGCAGAAATAGCTTCCAGCAGGGAGCTGATGGATAAGCAGTCAGTCATGGAGCCAGCATGTGGACTATCAGCTCACTCAGGGCAGGATGGTGGCAGGCATTCAGTGACTGCATTCTCACCCACCTTGCCTGATCCTTTACACACATATGCATGAAAGCATCTCCACAGTGCCCACACAGTGACCCTGTTTCCAAGGAGATTGAGGGCAGATTTGGGCTGAATAACATGCCTCCATCAATGGTTCCTAAGAGCTGGAGCAAGAATTCGAACTCCCATCGTGCATTGCCAGCTTCCAAAATGCTGTATAGTCAACTGAAGCACAGTGATACTGGGATATCTTGGAGAGAAAGTGGGATTTAAGTTCAGAGGATATTTTCTCTTCTTATCACTTTCGGTGGCTATCCTTTCCAAATGAAGTGACTCGGTTTCAGAGATACTCATGCAACAATGACACCAAAAAAAGGGGGGGGGGGCAGGACGATGGCTGGAACACATCAGAGGCTCTGAATCTTTATTAAATTAATCAATTGATTGATTGAATCTGGCCTTAAATCTGGTCTTTTACAAGTCCAAGTGCTCCTTACAACTAAAGTGTTATTATAGTGTCTTTTACATATTTTAACAAATAGAGCCCATGATAAATTTGTAGGGCTCAGAATAAAAGACAACAAGAGCAAAACAAAACAAAAAGCTCCTCTAAGGCTTCTGAATTCCTGCTTTAAGGACACAGGCTTATCATTGGTTTTCTGTATTTCCTACGTGCTCAATCAATAATCAGTTTGGGAGGCACTCAATCGATAGGACTTTGAAAAACTATATGCATGTGTCTAACAGAGGGCAATCCTGAATGTATTCAGGTTTTTTTTGTTATTTTTGGGTTTTTTTTTTTTTTTTTGGCATCTTCAAAAGATTTTTTTTTTTTAATGCTTTTGTTGTCAAGAGAAAAGCAGATGAGATAAAACACGAGTAGTTGAGCCTGCAGGTCTGGACACAAAACCAGAGTCCTCAAGTTTAATTTTCCAACAACTAGATACAAATTTAACAATATGTAAAGAGCCTCTCTTCTTTAGAACTCTAATGTGAGGCTGGAGGCAGAAATAAGATGCAGCCTGTGGCTTGCACACACCCACCCCCCTCAGGTAGCTTAACTACTTCAGTTTTATCCGATCTGCTCCAACAAGGCCTGACAAACTGCACCACAGCAGAAGAAGCATCTCTCAGGCGATGATGCGTAAAGACACAGGGATTTTTTAGTCAATTGCAGGAATTAGGATTTAATGCTTTCTACTAAAAGACTTCAGACCTCAGATAGCTGACTGCTATCCACTGAATCTTGGCAGGCAAGGAGACTGCTGGAGCTGAAGCGAGGAAGCCATGTTAAGCAGATTTTCATGAATGTAAGAAATACTTTATTTGTAAAGCTGCTTTTCTTTGTTGCAGTTTAAAATGCTTTTTTCTTCTTCTCCTTTTTTTTTAAATCTCTCAGTTTGATCAACTCACCATCTTTATCAAAATTACTTTCCCCAAATGTCCCTTAAAGAGCCACAGAAGAGAAATAAATGCTCATGTCATCAAAATAATTTTTTAAAAGAATAATCCTAAACATTATGTCAATTTAAAAGATTAAAAATGATCACAGTCCTTAAAAAGACTACAAAACACACAGAAATACATTAAATACCTTACCATTGTTTGGCAGTTCTAGAGGGCTACAGACACTGTTTTTGGTTCTGCTGTTTGGTGAAGAGATCAGTTTTGCAACCAGAGATGCTGAAATGGGCTGCACCAGCAGGGATGTGAGGTTTGATCGGTTTTGCCTAAAGCTTCCATCTAGATTCAGAAGAGAAGGGAACAGAATCCTTAGCAAACAGAAATTAAAAACACACAAAGAGAAGTTTTTTGTAATAATTATTCAAAATATGAACCATATGTTTATTTTAGTTCATTTGTTTATTCCTTAGTTTTACTCTACTTATTAAAAATGATTTGAGGCACATCAGTCCAAATACTATTATGTATCCAAGTTAATGCTGGCAGATTATGCACATGCATTTACCTCCCTTCTCCCATATGACCAGGTCACTGGAGACTATATGAAAATACTGAAAATCTGCCAGTCCACCAATAAAACAACTCACCAAAGACAGCTTATGTTAAAACCCATCAGTCAATAAGCCCATCCATATACAGAACTTCAAATCAACTCAACTTTGCCATCATTAAGTAGGCGTGGTCATCCAAGGACAATCTTAGAATGGTACATGTGCTGGTGAGCTCATGAGGACAAGAGTGAGGAGGTCAGGAGGCTCAAGAACGGAGGTCTCCAGGAAGACAAAAATAATGGAAAAACCACATGTGTGCCACTGTACTGAGAGGATATTTACAATAGAGATCAGAGAGCATGTGAGGATCGTCTAAGTACACAGAAAGATAAGAAATGTAAAAATTAGACAATCTTTAGCTTCAAAGGGAGCAAAAGTTGTTCAGGAAGGAAATGTAATCATAGTACAATGTGAATAATATTTATATAGTCAAAATTATATAAATAATGGCTATTTAACACACAAATAATTGGATATTTCTTTGGAAAAAAAATAAAAGGGCAACAGTCATGGGTGAGGACTCACGGAGACTTGTGAAAGCAAACTAAATCTTTATCTTCCATAGTGGCAATAGATAAAACTGAAAAATTAATTCAACTCTTAAACATGCTTTTGAGACACAGAGAGGTAAACATAAAATGCAGAGAACAACTAAAAATACTGAAAGCAATCAAGTATTTGCCTTTGGGAGAGAGGTGGGGCAGAAAACATAGGGAAGGAGAGGAGAAGATGATATTTTTGTAAACTAACTTTGGTAGAATTATTTGAATGCAGTCATCTATATATAACTTTGAGAAAAAAACGAAAATTAAATAAAAATAAGGAGAGAAAATTGTGGTAACACAAGTAGAAGCAAAATACACAAGTACTCAGAGTAAAGAGAATGAAGTGAATAAATTAAACTGTGCTTAAGAACTAAAAGATATGTCTTCAGTTTATATATTTATACTGACTCAGGGTGGAGATACACAATGGAATGACTCTATCAAGTCGCCAGAATGTCTCTGAACACAGAGCTTTATTTTTCAGAACTTTTATTAGGGAAAATGATTGCCAAAGGTTTTCTCAGAATTTAATTTGATAGGACTGCAGGGGGTGCAGAGCTCAACCACACTGGTATCCAGGCTGCAGGAGGCAGATTATAAATGAGAAAATATGTTACAGAAGTGCTCCCTTAATTTATCATCTGGAAAACCACAAGGCTAAAAAAAATGATATTTAGCTTAGGCCTATGGCAGCCATAGCAGACATGGCTTTGAAGAGAAAAAATAAATAAATAAAGATTTAAGCTTCGGATCAGTTTTGTTATGTAAGCACAGTGCTGGTTGCATAATTCAGTAACCCCTTTTATATGGATATATGCCAGTGCATTTTGACCATAGTGTATCATTACTTCTTAGCCATTTTCATGTCTTAGTACTAAGACTGGCTGTATAATTTGCAGGGCCCACAGTAAAATGACAATGTGGGACTTCTTGATCAAAAACCATGAAGAATGTCAAGATGGCAACAGCAGAGCATTAAATCAAGCGTGGGTCTTTCTGAGTGGGGGCCTATGCAACGTTGCAGGTTGCATGCCCATGATCCAGGCCCCGCAGGTGCTAGCAGTCATTTAAACCCACTGACAAAAACCGAAGGGGATTTTCATACTCCAAGGAAGCTGCTCTCAGCTTCAGGTGACCAGTTCTAGTCTCTGTTGTTCCAGGCTGCACCTGAGGCCACAGTGCCTAATATCTCAAGGCATAGATGGTGTCTCTCAGCACACCAGCTGGGAAGCCCTGATATAGCCATTTTACTCTGTTTCTTCAGCATGTATTTTCTCCCTCAGTCGTTACCTTCTGGATTTCTAGTGTACACAGGACAATAAAATGATATTTCTGAGAAATGTGCAATCTGTTATTTTGATGTTTTCATGGATGTTAGGTGCTGACATATTACCACTACAAAATGAAACTCCCTAAAATGCTACATGATCTCACTACTCCCCAGATCAATTATTGAACTCTTTAGTTTGACATTCAAGGCTCTTCGCAATCTCAGACTTTATATTTTGAACATTATTTCCTATCATTCCTCTCGATACATCTTATGCTAACACTTAAGCTGTTCCGACATGTTCTGTGATGTATGACCTGAAGCCGTTCCTTCCACATCGCTTACCCTTCTAATGCATCACACAGGTCTGAAGTATACACTTCCTTTAAAACCCAACTCAAAAGTTACTTTTTTACAAGAAGGTTTCTCTGTCTCCCTGGACCATATGTGACACTTTCTGCACCTTTTTTCTTTCTTTTTTTTTTTTTTTGGTAGTGCTTGTCATTTCTAATTAACATTATCATTACATTTTCATACTTATCACTTTTTCACTTTGTTTCTCCTCTTTAAACTCTAAAATCCTTAAAGACAAAAGCAAGTATTCCACATCATTGCACGACATGCAATGCCTAGCACAATGCCAGGAACACAACACAATCAGCAGTTCTTTAAAAAATAGTTTCAACATCACTATCACTGATTTTCTGAGTGCTTAGAAAATGGTACAAGGGTACAACCAAAGAATAAATTGCATTATATTCTATTAATACTATGTTTGCTATACATTTGTTCTTTTTCTCCAGCTAACTAATCTCCCACAGCAGACATCACAAAGACTTTCAAAACCCATCTATCCCCATCAATTTTCTGGTTAACCTTGTTTTAAAATTACCTTTTGAGTGTAAAAAAAAAAAAAAGACTACCGTTATAAATAAAACAATCTGAGATGTATTTATCTGTTAATGAAAAATCAGTAACTGCATTCCTTTTTTTCTTTATAATGCTCTATCAGGCATATGAAACAATATATGAGTGCACCTTAAACCCTAACTGAACGTACTCAAATCTTTGATTTGTTTCCTGCATGACTAATAGACTTGCATTAGTTTTGAAATATATGAAGTGGCTCATTAATTTTTTACCTTCAGCTTAATGGAAATTTGACAAACAGTTCACTTCTGAGAGGAGACAGTAAAAACAGGACTTTACAGTATACTAAGATTAAATTATAGACCAATGTTATTTTTTAACTCATTTATTGAAGAGCTGAGAAAAGATTTTTATTGTCTTATATTATTAAGAGGCTTTGAATAAAACCAAATATATGTACCATTTTTATTCATTTACATTTTATAACACATTTATGAACTATAAGAATCCACTAGATATGTGTTGAAAATCAGGCAGAATGTGCGCCTTGGTGCGAAGGGCACCATACGGAAAAGATGTTTACATTACCTCTTAGCATTCCAACTTTTAGATTAAAGCGTGGATATTGTGCCCTGTTCATTGTTTATGCTCTATAAAGACTGACACTAACTTACATTTTAGTGGATAGCAAGTTCTGTCTTCACTTTATATACTCTTTGTGGTCTATGTAATGATCCAAATCAATCCATGCCATTAATAGCCCAATCTCTAACACAGTGGCACCTGCATATAGTAGAAAGAGGAAACTGGATATACTGAGCCCCCAGTTTGACTTCATTACTGACTCTGTATGTGAAATGTAACATATAAACAATGCTCATATTGTCATCCCCTCTACTATACCTGAACAACCAAGATGACGCCAAAGGGCATTCATTATGCTGACTTACTGAAACAGAAAGAGTGTATTAGCTCAGAAGCCAAGAGACTGAACCACAGTAGGTGAAACTTACAAGAAATGAGGTTAGAAATTAGGTGAAAAGGTTTTCTAATTGAACATATTTAAGGTTTTGCATTATGCTTTTTCAAATTATTGATGCCCACTTCAATCATATCTGGTTGTGTATATAAAGAAAATGTGAACACTGTTATCTGCCCGCACTTTTTTTTGTGTGGCAAGATGGAATTCTTTTAAACTCAATTGAAAAAGTGAAAAGAGCAAGTACCAGTTACTCAAAGAGTATTAAAAAAACTAAACCTTCAGAAACTAGAAATCTTAGACACTGGGATCCTCAGATTAATGCACCAAGAAGTGAAACAAGGTAAAAACAAATGCTGGTAGATAAAGCAAGAAGAGGTTTGTGTGGATCAGTGAAGATAATGTGCTGCCATTGGAGGGGACAGTACAGTTTCCAAGTTGAGGAATATAACTCAACTCTCAGCACCTGTGTGTGTAAACATAAGATCCAAGCTACATGATGACCTATGTGTGTGTGTGTGTGTGTGTGTGTATGTATATATATATATATATATATAGCAGAGATCCTATAGACTCTTTTTATCCAATGTGTGTAGTCCTTGGACAAGCAGCATGGGCATGATCTAGGAACCCATTAGAAATGCAGAGTCTTGGGGACCTGGGAGGCTCAGTCAGTTGAGCATCCAACTTTGGCTCAGGTCGAGATCTCGCAATTTGTGGGTTTGAGCCCAGCATTGGCTCTGTGCTGACAGCCTGAAGCCTGGATCCTGCTTTGGATCCTGTCTCCCTCTCCCTCTGCCCCTTCCCTGCTTGCTCTTTCTCTCTCTCTCTCTCTCTTTCTCAAAAATAAATAAACATTAAAAATTTAAAAAAAATGCAGACTCTTAAACTCCACCCCAGACCTTCTGAATCTGAATATGCAGTCTAAGAAGATACCCAGGTGATTCATACGCACATTAGATAACCACTAGTCTAAATCATTTCATATTGTTCCACGGCACAATTTACATAATTTTCACAGCAAAGAAGACATAAAAAGCAGGATAAAGAAGATAAAAAAAATAATGGAGTGGGTTTGCTCACCTTTCCCAAAATTAAAGGTGACGGAGCCTTCAACTGTATCAATAAACCCCAAGCCAACAGTTTTCAACGAGGCTCTTTAAAATGGGAAACAAGGCTGCTCATATACTATTCCTAAATAACGAGTGTAAATTGGACTGAGAGCACTTCTTTTTGTTTTTGTCCTTTCCGCAAAGATAAATTTGGTGATTCAAGATCAAAATTGCATTTACAACACTTTATTTCAGCCATGAATAAATATTACAATAGCTAACTGATTTGACTTCTTTTTTTCCTTGGTTTTCAACGATTCTAATTCATTATAGTAGGAAGACCGACAAACCTAAAACGTAAATACTGCCTACTTGCTAGTGAACCAAGCAATCAGAGAGCTTAAAAAGCAGAGATTTAAAAAAAAAAAAAAAAAAAAGGATTTTGTGCTGCACTTTTAGAGAAAGGCCCAAATAGCAAACAGACACGTTGATATCAGGGATGTTATCCCAGAATATTTGATTTGACTTTCTCCAGAGAACTGCCACTTTGACAGAAATCAGACCATTAAATAACTGGCGCAAATGTTTTTTTCATTTTTATTTTAGCTCACTAAATTTATAGTTATTTCCCTGAAATGACCAGTGCACTAAATTGGCTAGTCATTTTGTTGTCCTTGTAAATACAGCTGATCTTTTCTTATTTCAGTATCTCATAACCTGCTGGTTATGAATATCGCCATCTTCCCTCAAGCTAGTGAAATTCAGTACTGTGTTCTTTAGGTTATTGCTAAAAAGGAAACAGTTAACACTTAAAAATGCTTTGTGTTATGCAGTCTCCTTGGGGCTCCTTTGTGCTCTCCATGTCTCTGTGTATACATACATACATACACCCACACCCACATATACACATGTATATATTTTTACCATATTGGGTTTTGTACTAATGATCATTTTCATAACTAAAATGAAGTATTGTTTCCTTAATTTACATCATATTTCCTGCCTGCCCTCAAACTAATATAAACTGTCGTTCTGAAAGCTGGCTGATGCCAGTTTACCCAAATCTTAAAGGTCCTTGCATGCATCCCCATATAAATCCTCGTTTACATATTTAGTAAACAATCTTCTGTTCTAATTTTCTTTTTATTTTCTGCTCACTGACTGGAGTTTAAGCTTCTCGGGGGCTGATTCACTGTTATATTCCCACGGCTTAGCCCACTGCACAGTAAAAGCAGCATCATTTGGATGAATGATCAGACCAATGTGCAAGTGAATAATTTTGTTTTGTTTGATCATAAACCTAAAACTCATGACTCATGATATAAAACTTGCAATCACAAAACCCTAAAACTGAAGACACAGATGGTCTCATCTCCTCATTTCATTGGTCCTCTTTTAAGCTAAAGCATCTTGCCATATTCCCTAGTAATTATCACAATATTTTAATGCTTAGCTAATGTGTTGTAAAAAGTTATAAAGGGGATAGAAAGTAACATACTCATTTATAAAGCAAAGAATCTATATAATCTGATATTAAAAGAGCATACAGATTATGTATAGTTTTATTTTAAAAAATAGTATATAAGAAAAATCTGTTAATATTGTTAATATTTATATTAATATTTGATAATTTAATTTGGGCTCTCTCTTTCCAGTTAGTTTATTCAAAATTATTGATCATGAAAGTGACATAGGCTCAGCAGAAGCTGACAACTCCTTCACTACTTTTCTCATCGCTAAAGATATTTTTCCTTAATGCTTAGATATATAAACTCTAGATCTGTATTGGTAAAGTGAAATTATTTGGGGCAAAGGGCATTAAAATATAAATTATCATTATTCTCTCCCCTCAAACAAATATGTTTGGATCATCCTTATATTTGTGGCTATGCCACAGACATTCAAGTAAGGAAGAGTTTTTATTATTGTATTAAAAGTCTCGATGAATGTGCAGTTAAGTGAGGTGCTGAACTTCATTCTGGCCAGTATACAGGACACAAGCATAATATTTAATTAAATTGTTAGTTGAAATCTGATGTGTCCTATAATTGAATTCACTATCATTTAGAGAATTATGAGAATATATTTTTATAAATACTTTATATTTTTGGATGACTTTACAACACAATGAAAATTTACTTCAAAGCCCATTCCTATGCTTCAAATAGATGGTGGACATCAATGCACTTTAAAGCATTTTTGTAGTCTGCTCCTTTCTACTCAAGAAAAGGGAGTTCCTTTGGCATGGGGCTTTACCTCACTGAGTTTGTATTGGCAAATTTATTTTTTTAAGTGAATATTTAGATGTACAATGGCAGTGGTAACATTCAGATATTGACAAATATTTGTATAATGGCAGTGGTAACATTCAGATACTGACAAATATTTTCTTAATTCTATTTCAGAGGGAAGATTGGTGATATGAGAACTGATTTCCCTTTCCTTGAAAGTCTAAATATTTATACTCTTTTGTATTCACCATTTGTCTACTCAGACTATTTCGTTCCCCAAAGCATTCCAAGAACATGAAAATTTGGAAATAAACCATAAACTATATCATAAAAAAAACAACTAAGAGACAGATAAAATATCTAGTTTGTTCCTTACTTCAAGGAGGGTAGTCTAGATTCATAACTGGATAACTGCCCATCTGCACATTACATATAATATAAGCAAAGCAGTCCTCTTCAGAGGCATTCCCCTGAGAAGTTTCCCATCTCAAACTTGAAGGGTGTGAACATCAGAATGATGTGCAAAGCTTCTAGTTTTAGGAAAAGTGTAGTTTGCATTTTTCAAAAGATAGCAAATAAACTATGTGGATGTGTTTGGTGGTTGGTTGTTGTGAAAGTACACAATCATTAATTTACAATAAAATTCTTCATAACAGATTGTAATGGGAACACATTATTTTATGAGGCTGATTAGATGAACGGGCAGAAAACCAATGCTTTATTTCTGGATTTATTTATTTTTTTGGTTTGATAATAAAAGTAGTAAATAATTAACCCTTGCTCTCCTGATATAGATGTTAGGTTAAATGAGCTATCACATATGCAGTGTTTCCCAGATCTTCTTTTTTTTTTTTAATTTTTTTTTTCAACGTTTATTTATTTTTGGGACAGAGAGAGACAGAGCATGAACGGGGGAGGGACAGAGAGAGAGGGAGACACAGAATCGGAAACAGGCTCCAGGCTCTGAGCCATCAGCCCAGAGCCCGACGTGGGGCTCGAACTCACAGACCGCGAGATCGTGACCTGGCTGAAGTCGGACACTTAACCGACTGCGCCACCCAGGCGCCCCTCCCAGATCTTCTTATATTCTTGTGTATTTTCTATTTCTGACATGGAAACACTAACATAAGAAAGGGATACTGGCCTTCAGTCCAGAGACCAATATCTGGTCCTTACTCTGCCTCTAAATGGGAAGTGACTTGGGAACATTTTTCACCTCTTTTGCAGCCTTAAACTCATAATATATGTAATGTCTAAGGACTTTAATTTCTAAAGTTTTGATTCTAAACTTGTCCATGAGCAATCATTTAAATAAGTTAACAGTTTCCTCTCCAAAATGTGTTTCAAAACGTCATATGGTACTTTATAATCCTGACAGTAATTTAATAGAAATATTTCTCAAATAGGCTCTTTGCATTGAGACGGTTACATCTAAGTTTGAGGTGAATATCTCATTATCATCACAGAAAAGTCCCTCAGATGTGGTATGGGTAATATGAAAGATGCCAATAAATTTCCAACATGGCTTATCATTTTTCTTACACCATCACTAATATTATTTTTACTAACAATCACACATAGAATTATGGCTTGAAAAATGTCACTCTAGTATTTTGCTGTAGTGTTTGTGTATACTGGGAGAAGAAACACCTGGAAGGAAAAAGAAAAAGTAGAAATTTTAGACATACACCATGGGAAAAAAAAATGCCCTCTTTTAATAAGCCACAGATTGATCATCAAGAACTATTTCTAAACAGGGGCATCTGAGTGGCTCAGTTGGTTAAGCAACTGACTCTTGATTTCAGCTCAGGTCATTATCTCACAGTTTGTGGGACCGAGTGCCACGTCGAGCCCCTCGTGGAGCCTCACATCAAACCCAGCATTGAGCCTGCTTGGGATTCTCTCTCTCTCTCTGCCCCTCTGCCACTTGCATGTGTGCTCTCTGTCTCTTTCTCTCTCTCTCTCACACACACACACTCTATCTCTCAAAAATAAATAAATAAAGTTAAAAAAAAAGAATTGTCTCTACACAGAACTCTAGTCAAAAATATTCTATTATTAATTCTTCTTCCGAATTTATATATGTGAGAATTTTCTTAGTGAAAAGCCCTATAATTTGGTGAATGTAATTTAGCAATTTGTTTAGTGTGTACATTTCCTGGAAGTATTTTATGAAATGAGACCCAAATTAACATTAAAAAAACCCACTGAAATAATGCTTTGCCTACTTTCTTACTAAGGTAATGTTTTTAGTGTTCTGAAAGGTTATTTCACCAAAATTAAGTCTTCTTTGAAGTCACACAAAAGGCTGTAATGACACAATGAGAGACGCGGCTATGCTTAGTATAGTACTAATGGTCCAGTTAATAAGCTAGGGTGTACTGTGAGGAGAGGAACAGTGTCTTTGTTAGTTCTTATATGTAGAACTTCAAATAGCACTGGGCACAGTCATCTTTTAAAAGCTTTTTTATGATAATGGAGCTCGAACAAAATTCAAAATTATTCACTTTGGCCTAAATTTCCTTTCTAGCTACTTCATATAATATTCTTAAAGTCAAGGGATGTAACATTACACCCTGCACCACACATCAAGGACATTTTTGGTCATTCTTAGTTGACATTATGAATGTTTCTTAGAAGAGGTGGAAAATGGGTTGGATCTTAAAGTTAAATGTCCAAAAGTTGTTCTAGAGCAAGAACAGAACCCCTCCACAATTCTATTAAATTCCATTTTTGTGGCAGTTGGGTTAGGATTGGAACAGAGAGCCCAACAGATCTGAGAAGGGACAGAGGATCCAAAATGTCCAATTTCATGACTGGAACTATTCAGGGAATGGAAGAATTTCAGAGTGGTCAGTAAACCCCTGGTGTTTAATAGGGTATGTGAAATGAACCAGCAAGGCAAAGAGGCTTCAGCAGGCCTGAAGAGGGTAGGTGGGCCAGAAATGAGGGAGTGACTGATACTTGAAAAAGACAGTGATGAATTCAGTGGAAGCAAAAAAATAAACTGCTAATGAATGGGTCAATGGAAAAGCAGGGTCCCATGACTAATCGGTGGTCAGCATGTCAGAGTTCGGCCCATGAAGTGAGTTTTCTTGACTCATTACAGGAAAATAAGAGTTCTTTTAAAAGTAGTGGATAGAGCACTGAAAACAATGACTAGAACTGTTTTATTTAGCTGCAGCTAAAGTGTCAAATGATCCTGGCTTTGACAAGACTTTTAGTACAACATGTAAGTTTCAAACTGTAAAGAAAATATTTATACGGGCAATACTTCTAGGCAAAAGAATCAACATGATTAAACAAGCTGTAATGGGAAAGAAAAGGTGTGAAAAGTGAATGGCCAGTGGCCAATATTAACTGGAGATTACCATATATGTTGTAGATTAGGGCTAGAATTATAGAATCTTTGTTAGGGTAGGCCTTGTATATGATGGATGTAGAAGTGTGGAGAATTTTAGGTAGGCCCTAGGGATTTTGATAGGGTTTTGAGCAGAGAATTGGTACCATGGAAGTGGATTTTAGAAATATTGATCTGAGAGTGTTATGCAGGAAAAAAAAGGCAAAAAGGGAAATACAATGAAAACAACAAAAATAGATCCCATTTTCCATACACAGAGCTTGTATTTAGCATATCTTACCTCATTGCATTTCCACACTTTACATGTGATACAATTTTTCAACCTAGTCATTGTTATTTCTATTTTACAAAAATGACTCTGAAGCTCAGAAACTTTGAAATGCTTATAGTCGCATAGCTGACAAGCAACAGAAGTGGGCTCAGAGTCTGCTTCTTTCAGACTCTGAAATTAAGGGTCTGGTGTCAAAAGTGTTAGAAGCTGTAACAGTTTCTCAACAAGAAGTAATACCTGCATAAACTAGAATGTCTCTAGAAGCAGAAAGTAAAGAGTCATGTGAAAAAGCGTGAAAAAGTAGAATTGTCAACACTTAGCAACCCACTGAACGGAGTAGTGGCACTGAGGTGATAGAGAAAGCAATTAAAGTTTCAATCCTGGGTGTGTGGGAGAATGAAAGTCCTATGAGTGACACAGACAGATTCAGCAGGAAAAGTGTCCTGGAGGCAAAGAGAAGTCAGAATATTCTAAATAATTATATATAGCAGGTGGCTTCATTGGACAATTACTACTTTATAAATAACAGTACATAAAATAAATAAATAATGCATAAATAAAGCAAAAAATCCTCCTCACCAGTTCACATTACAGTTAACCCCACTGGTTGTTTTCGGAACACTTTGCAAATGCCTGCACAATGACATCCTTTAAACTGCTGTCTCCCAGGCCATAAAGTGAGGACAAAGGCTGCCAAATATGTAGCTCAGGCTTCAGGATTAATGAGAGTGCCCATAAAGCGCTTTGAGCTCCACAGAATAGGTACAATATAAATGAGCCACATTATTCCAGTGACAAATACTATCCATATACTGCCCAATAAACCCCCCTAAAATGCGATTTCTTGTTGTTCCTTCTGATAGTGCATATTGTCCTGATAGCACTTCTTTTCATTCTTTTGAGGTTCCCATGGAAAAAAAAAAAACAAAACAAACATTTGTGCTTGCTTCATGCCCAATTTGTGAAGTATACTGAGATACACAAATCAAATGATAATAGGATATTCTATGGTTACTTTCTCCTAGTACCTTTGGTATAAAATGAACAAAAAGAGCAATGCACTTACAAGGTTGTTTCAAAGAAAATATAAATCATATGAAAGCAAGATGGCTATTTTTAGAATGCTATATTCAAGTCAAATTCATTTTTCAGTACAAAAGAAGACATCAGCTACTTTCTGCATACATTCAGGATTTGTTGGAACTACCTGAAATTTCAAAATTATTTCATGTTTTAATAAAATACCAATGACATGCTAGATTTATAAGATCACATATTATATCTATACAACCTAGGCTGAAGCAGTGTTGATATTAAAATTTAATAGTTCTCCATAAGCAATAAGAAATTCTAAAAATTTAACTAATGTCACACTAATACCATATCATGATATAAAGATTCAAAACTATAAATTTCTGCTTTAGTTATTGACAAAATAGTGCATAGCCTTTTTTAAATGTTTATTTATTTTTGAGAGTGTGAGAGAGAGACAGAGAGAGAGGCAGAGCACGAGAAGGGGAAGGGCAGAAAGAGGGGGAGACACAGACAACATAAAGCAGCTTCAGGCCCTGAGCTGTCAGCACAGAGCCCAACGTGGGGCTCAAACTCACAAGCTATGAGATCATGACCTGAACCAAAGTTGGTCATCCAACTGACTGAGCCATCCAGGTGCCCCAAAATGCATAGACTTTTTAAATATAGTTATGACAAATTTTCATGAATTCACCTCTATGCTAATCTTATATGTTTAACAATGTATGTAATCCTGAGATGGGAAAACCTCAGCAGGGAAATAATAATGGGTAGAGAAAGAAAATTACAGTTATTTTTTTAGTCTACCTCTAGATAACAAAGATATAAATAAAATATAAGTAAGATGATAACATCTGTGAGACTCATCATATTAATTCTGGCTAGAAGACAAACTAGAATTCCATACAATTTACTTAATAATATGAATAGGAATTAGAACAAAAATATGAAAGACTTTCTTCAATGTGAGATTGAAATGTTTAAGTTCTGGGCTTAATACTTTCAATTAGAGTATATTTCAAAATAAAACCATACAGATTTGTAAAAAGTCTTCATTGCTTTCAAGTTCCAAATTAACACACATGTTACCACATACACACATATGTATACACACATATGTATATACACATATATGTGTATACACACATAACTCAAAGAATTAATAACATTAATAGTTATTCTAAAATTTGTAGATTAATTACTAGAAAATAGTGTAATTTAGATTGCTGTTTCTCAAAGTATGATTCAAAGACCAAAGATTATAAAATAATAATATTAAAAATGAAAAGATCATAAAATAACAAACTGTATTTCTCTTTGTGGGTGGTAGGGACTTCTATCTTTTTAATTTTTTATTTTTTTAATGTTTATTTATTTTTGAGAGAGAGAGAGAGAGAGAGAGAGAGAGGAAGAGAGAGGATGAGTAGGAGAGGGTAAAGAGAGAGGGAGACACAGAATCTAAAGCAGGCTCCAGGCTCTGAGCTGTCAGCACAGAGCCCAATGCGGGGCTCGAACTCATGAACTGTGAGATCATGACCAGAACTGAAGTCAGACACTTAACTGATTGAGCCACTCAGACACTCTGGAACTTTTATTTTTTAATTATCTAAATAACATACATTAATTCAATCTTACTACAAAAACAGGAACATTACAAATAAAGCTAAAAACCATTTTGGTCATGCCTCACTTTCACCCCCATACCACCACCCTATATATCTTAAACTTTATATTCCTTTCATATATACAGAATTTAAAAATAATTGTATATTATTATTTCATTGCCCTTTAGTTACAAAACATTGTAATATGTATATAAGGATGGTATTTCTTCTCACTTAACAAAGATGTCTTAAAGACTTTTTTCATATAAGTTTGCAGAGATCTATTTTATCCTTTTTGGATACTGCACAGTGTATAATTCTAATATTATATAATTTATTTGGTCAATTCTAAGTTTTGCTACTGTAGTCAAACCTTCATGAATATCCTTGTTCATACATCCACTTTTACATATGTGAAGGTATCTGTAAGGTTGTTATGGAGAAAAAGATTCCAGGTGAGAGGATATGGGAATTTTCAATTTTAATGCTTCCTGGTATATTATCCTCCCAGGTGTCTTAACCTATTTTCACTACCAGTAGTACTATGGGATAGGGCCCATGTTTTCTATCCTCCCCAAACCTTCTACACAAGAGAAACCACATAATGTGAAAGTAAGAAGGAATAAAGTGCATTTGGGAAAGCAAAAGGGGTCAAGCATGACTGGAAAGATGTAAAACAAGGTCATAGAATCATGAATAAGATCTTGGGCATGAAAAAGATCTTGGCTTTATTTTCAGAGGTCTCTCTGTTCCTCCCAGAGGATAATACATGTAATACTTTTATCCATACTTGTAAGGCCTAGATGTCCTCTTAACTACCTCCTTAACTTTACATTCCAGCCCTATTGCCCTATTGCCCTATTGCCCTCTCTCTCCATCCCTCTCCAGAGGGAACCAATATCACAAATTTGATTTGGCTAAGCCCTTTAAATCCATACTCTGTATTTTAATATGTCACCTTAAGCAATCAAAACAAATCTGAGAACATGCTGATGGTGGAAAAAAATCATATGGAAACACGTATACTATCATGAACTATCATTTTTAAAGAACAACAAATTTTAAAGAACAAGAGCAGCACTAAACATTTTATATATAAGAGTGTAGCATGATTAGATTTGGGGTTGTAAAAGCTCATTTATAATATATTGCAGAATGGATTGGAAGTTATAAGATAGGAAGCAGTGAGATCATTTGAGAGGCAGCTACAGTCTTCCAGGTGAGAATTAATGTCGGCTTTGACCAGGGCAGAGACAGTAGAGATGGAAAAAAGCAGACGATTTAGAACTTATTTAGGAGGCAGAATCCCTAAGATGGATTGTAAAGTGGGAGGAGTTGAGAAGTAGAGGGAATCTAGGGAACTTCTGGATGGTGAGTGCTGGTCAAATTCTCCTCACCCTCCACATGGGCTGAACTCCTCAACCCCATTCCCACCCCCAACTGTCAACTCAGGTATCTCTCTGCCTTCCTGACCCAGTATAATTTCCTGTTCCAGTGTATATTTCTGAACTAAGAGAAGAATCTCTGTTTTGCTGTATGACAAGCAGTAGTAATTGGTCTAGTGACTGGGAATTTTGCTCTTCTGAAAAGGAATGAAGTCTGAGATATTGAGAAAATGCAAACTTTTATACTGCCGTGGTTAAGCAATTTTTCATTTTAGTAGTACACATCTGAGAGTTTTTCTTTTTCATAAAAAAAACTTTTGTTGAGCAACTCTCATATTCTAGCTATATGCTAAAGGTAGAGTAGTGACACAAGTCAAGCTATATGTCACCATGGAGACTATGTCAAGTAAGAAGGCAGTTTTTAGAAGTATAAGATGCAAAAATGGGGTTGTAGATTTGGGGAAAGCTGGGAATGATCTAGATCTAAACTTTCCTGATGATTACACTGCTATAAACATGAAACATTTAGTAATCTTTACACTTCAGATGAATGTCCTTTATGCTCTTCACTGTATGCATGGTTTGGGGGGGGGGATGTAGAAAAGATTGAGCTTGGGTCAGAACAATAACTCTCCATAAAAATACAAGTGAACAGTTAATATTCGAATATGAAAGTGATTGTACAATTCATGTTTCTACAACTTCCACTCTACAAATCTAAGAATGTATACAATCCTATACAAAAGTATGAATCTAATAGCATGAGGAACATTAAGCAGTATTTGGGTATAGATTAAAATAAACTGAATTACTTGAATGTTTTTCTATCTGAGATGAGAAGTATAAAAGCAGGTAAAATTATAAAATATGTCTATTGAAAATGCTAGTGAAATTTGGTCATTTACTCTGAAAAACAAGAGATCTAATATCTTTAAGGGTATGAAATGTACATCATACAGAATGATGAGCTATTCAAAGACAGAAACAAAACCATTTCAAGTTATGAATACCAAGTGAATTTTTACCTGCCACTGCTGTGAAATTGTACCTTTGCTGCCCTGTACATTGGGTGATTGGGCAGCCTGTTTTATCATTTTCCTGTCTAAAGGTAATTTTTTAATATATAATATGTATTTTTAATATATATATGACATGTATCTGCCTGAGATCAGCACTTACAACAGTATATGGAGAAAGGGTAGTAAATCATTTAATATGTATATCATTGTTTCAGAAAGAATGTAAGAAAAGAAATTCATTAATGTTTAGAACTTTTTCATTTTCTATTTCCATACATATAAGGTATTCAGGGTGCTTAAAGTGTTGGAGGCACAAATATCTTAGAAATATGTTATATGAAAAACAATCCCAGAAAACTTCTAGAAATCATCTATTTCTTTCAGATGTTAATTTTTTCATCACTGTTAATTTTTAAAAATAATGTTTCAGAGCATGTTCAAAGTTGATTCAGCAGCTTGATCTTTTCTGAGTTCTAAAAGTAGTAAAGTAATTGGAAAGCAGCACAGATTCAAGAAATAACCTAACCAGTCACACTTTTTCTTCTGCCATAAACCTGAGACTACCAGAAGTGAAGTTTTCTGGCCTTAAATGTCAGACAGAGTTAAAAACCAGTCTGGCAATCTTTCAAAAATAATTACCTACTAAAACTCATCACAGGTCTGAACAAGGCATCTTGTCATCATGAGGTTGCTCAGGTCTCTTAGTCAGCACGTTCTGTTTTTACTCATCACAAAACCAAGGACAGACTTCTATCTCCTATAAATGTAACACTTTTCCTGACACCCTGTCAACTGCACAGGTACCATTAAAAATATTCATCTGCTGATCAGCTAATTCTTTTTTTTTAAGCAGCAAATAGGTATAAAGATACGAAGTTGAGTAAAAATAAATGCTGTTTGTTGGTAGGATGATAAATATACATTTATTATATTCAAAATTTTGTACACTGAGCTCTTTATGTGGGAAAGGTTATGGTAGGAAGGTAGGAATATGGTTCTCCCACAGCTACAATTGTCTCATCTTGTAATTGCAACTGTAGATTCAAAAATTAATTACCCTAACAGCAATTGCCATAAATATTGCAACATGACTATCTGCATGCACTCTTGCAGACATATGCAATCATACTCATTTATAGTCTGTGTGTGTATGTGGGGGGAGTGAACCTAAATGTAAAAACACTGAACACGAGTAGAAGGAAATGACCAACAAACCTGTCTTTAAGTGAACCAAACCTTATCGATGCATGAAAATAACAAAACATAAGTCACTGCTGATCTGCAGTGTTTTTCAGCTGGTATCATAAGTATCATTTCAGTTCTCTGTGACAGATCCTATGTTCTTTCATATTCCATAAAATGAAAGTCTGAGGTAGCCAAACCCCAAATACTTTTCAGTCAGTTGTATCTGTCTCAGGATTTATCACCACAGAGAAGAGTTTCTTCCTTGGGTGCCAAATAAGGGGTTTGGTCAGAGGATGACTTAAATGTGTTTATATTCTAACACAATATAGTATTTTGACTATCTCTACATATTTATATGGATGATTGTAGGTTTTTGTTTTGTTTTCAATGTGGGAATACAATTATCTAAGAATACTAGAAAATAATATTACTCAACAAAATAAGAATGTGCGATGTTACATGATGCAGTTATATAGGATTTTATCTGAATTCTTATGATCTGTCATCCTAAAATCACAGCTACAAATAGAAATGGGAATCACAGACTCAAAGGCTTGTGAGGCTAACTGAAAACAAAATGTGTAAATCAGGCTTTTGTAAAACTAACAGAAATGGTGGGGTTATGGCAACTCAAGTCCAAAGAGCCACTACCACATTCAAACTCTATGTCAAAACAACAATGACCAAACCAATGCCAACATACTGACAGTCAACCAAAGCACCTCTGTGGATTATATTTGGCTTTAAACTATTATGAAGTAGCATATTTTTCTAATGAATGTGTAAATAGTCATTTACGCCACTGCTCTGCAACGGTCAAGGCCGAGGGCCAGTTGATATCATGTGAATTATCAGACATTGTTTCTGACAGCGGGTTTGCAATTTCTTCATCTGAGTGGATGGTATTTGCCAACAGAAATTTTAACCAAACTGTTTCAATCACTGTCATCGCTCTCAAGTGAAGGATCAAGCTGCAAACTTGCCACAAAACAGATTATTGAATGAGTGTGGTTACCAAGATTTATTAATTTGCTCATTATTCAAAATTTCATTGCACTTTCAACCATGGGGGTCACCATCCTTGTGTGAAAGAAGACTCAAAATAAAGTAAACATTGCTAAGAGAGCCATTCAAAACAGAGCTGAAAGGACACTGAGGAAGCAGGGACCTTGGTACTTCTCCTGTTTCAATTCTTGGTACACCACCAGCTTTTGACTTTTGTCAATTGCAACTTGACCACTTCCTGGACACATTCTTCTACTTTATGCCGAAACTGAAATAATATAACACCTGTTAGCTAACTAGATTATATTGTATTCCATAATCAGTTTACATTGTCCCTTTAAGTCAACACCAAACACAATTCTTTCAAAACAAGTTATGTCACCCTGTGGTTTTTGTCTTTATAAGCCTACACTCTTCACTTCCAATTTCAGCACACTTGGGTTTCTGTGGATTCTGTGTCTCTTAAATTACAATCCCTTATACTCCAAATAAGCACTTTGGTTGCTTTACTGACTCTTCTTGATAAACACCTAAATACCAATGGGACTCATCTTCACATTTATTTCAGGTGTATTATAAGGAAAAAAAAAACAACTTCATGGCAGATATTTGCTCTAGGTAAACTTATACTTGTGTTTAACAGGAATATATTGTATTTCTAAGATGAATCAACTGTTTCATTTACAATTGTATTCAATAATGTAACTCCAGGAAGCATTACTACTTGCTGGGAGCAAGGTGACTGAAGGATCAGGAGAAGCGATAGAGGGGTAAGGTTACACAATAGCCTATTTAAAATATAGATCATTTTGGGCAGATAGAAGTCACAGAGACCATCCTCAGAGACGCACATTTATTTGTATGTCCTATAGCACCTTCACATCACCTATTTGAAGCTCATCTTAATTCTCTACTCCTCCCCTTATTGCACCTGCCCTTCTTTTCTACTGTTTCCATATCAGTGAGTGGTTCCATTATGCTCTTAGCAATGCAAACCAGAAATGTCTGTGTCATCATTTGATCTATGACTTTTCCTCATGCTTTACATCCAATCAATCCCCAAGTTTAATAGATTCCACCTCCTAAATATCTCTTGAATCCACTTATATTTCACTCTACTCCTACAGTAGTTAGTCTACCATTGCATATCAGCTGGAAACTGATAATTTCCTCCAAACTTTAGGTTGCAAAAGAATCACCTTGGTGTCTATTTAAAATTATGAGCATTCTCCTAAACTCATAAGTAAAGGAAGATGGGAATAATTAGTAGACACTCAGGTATTTAAGTGCCAGTGCTTGGCCTTTCTATACTGTTATGCAATTAAAAATATAAAAGCAAAAACAAACTTAAAATAAGAAGAAAAAAAAGATCCCTGTTATAAAAAGGGAAGGAGACTCCCCTCTTCTTTTTCTTAGAATACTTACCTTTATAAAACTTGTAATGGTGAATTAGTTTCCTGTTCCTTTGAAAGGTATTTCAGTCTTTTCTAAAGCTACATAAGCCTCTTGCAAGTTTTATAATCCTGGGGTATTTTTCTCAAAGACCTAGAACTGTCTTTGAAATGCAATCATCAAGGAAGATAACACCCAATTTCTTTGAGAGGATAGCAGGCTAACTTCAGCTGGTGTCTGGTCCAAGCTGCAAGCCTACCTCTTGCCATAAAGATATGAGAAATCTATTTTTCCTCTGTATAAAGGTGATTAGCAAACACAGGTGGCCACCCCAAACAGTAGGTGAATTTAAGATGAACTATGTGTGACAAATGGTGCTGTCAAGTCCTCTTACCTGAGGACAAGATATTGTTTACCTTGAGCAAATGTATGCAATGGGTTGTATCTGCTCAGCTACATAAAAGCGTAAAATTTATTTCTGCCTTTGCAATCTCTTTAGCAGATTGCCTGTGATGTACATCGCATCCTGGCTTAATGTTTATTCAGTAATAAAACAGTTTTCTTTCTATCTTTGTAGAGAGGATTTCTAGGTTGCCAGAGGATTTTGTTTTTAATTATGTTTCCTCAACAAGAAATAGTCTATGTAAGATTATTCTGCTACTTTAAAAGGTAAATTAACTGAAGGGCAGTGGTATATACAGAATGGAAAAACCACTGTAGCTTAATGCAGATATGTTGGAACTGTTTCAAAATTATTCATTGCACGTAGCATAGATTCCTGGGACAGGAACAAGTTTTAAGGTATGATCCTCAACTAATAACCTTTTCCATCTCTCCTTCCTTAAAGACTTAATTGCAAAACCTTTTGAATTTTTTCTTTTGTATTCATAACGCCATAAGGTCAAAAACACGATTTGCTGCCTTTCATCTATACAAACCCTTCATTCTACAGAGTCCTACAGAGGTTAAATGACATGCAATAAAATCTGCAGTCTGCACCATGACCTATGAGGAGGAGCCTCCTTCATGCTGACCTTACTCCCTACCACTTCGTCACTTTCCTCCAGCCTTGCTTGACCTTTTGCTATTCTTCTATCATAGCAGATAAGCTCCTGCCCCAGACTGTTTGCATTTGTTATCTCAGGCCTAGAAATGCTTTCTTTCAAATATCTGTGGGTCACTCACTCATTTCCCTCAGTTTTTTCCCCTCATGTTTCCCTCTCTATCAAAGTCATCCTCAATAACGCAATAGAAATACATATAAAACCTCCCCCATACACACCCATAACCACACTCTCTGTCTCTGTCTCTGTCTCTCTCTCCCCTCTTACTCTGCTTTAGGTTTTTCATAGTATTTATTGTAATCCTAACTTGTATTTGGTTGAAAATGAATGAATGAGTGAGTGAATCATACTGTAACTTAAGGGTGTGACTATCCCAGTTACTTTCAAATTCTATGATTTTCATTTGTTTGAATTTTTGTGTATTCCTTCTGAACACATAAAGTTCTTTCAAATAACATCAAACAAGACCCCAAGAGTTAATCCAGGAGAAAACTGAAGTTGTATCCTCACATTCTAATGAAGTATATAAAAGATAGATGATTTGGAAAAAAAATCAATGTTTCTGCTATACCCATTCAAACCTCATAGACTTCAAATAAATTCTATTGGATAATAAACCCCAGGAAACAGACTTGGCCCATTCTCTGTCCCACATAAAGTATACCACTGGTCTTAAACTTTAGTGTGTCCCATAATTACCTGGAAGGTGTATTAAAATATAAATTTCCAGTCCTGACGTCCAGAGCTCTGGTTCAGTAGTTATGGGGTGGGGCCTGAGAATTTATCCTTTGAATACATTCCCAGGTTATTATACTATTGCTTTATGAACTTTACTTTGAGAGCTATTATCAAGGTAAAGCCCCTATAACGTGGTATTTAGCATATGTAACCACTTTATCTACCCTAGGAAATGGGCCTTACATGGAAGTGTTGTCTGTGTCTGAACTGTATATGGATTAAAAGAGTAACAATATCTACAACATGATTTAAGAAAATATTCTTGGGGCGCCTAGGTGACTCAGTTCAGTTAGGTGTCTGACTTAAGCTCAGGTCACGATCTTGTGGTCTGTGGGTTTGAGTCCTGCATTAGGCTCTATGCTGACAGCAGCCTGGAGCCTGCTTCGGATTCTGTGTCTCCCTCTCTCTCTGCCCCTCCCCCACTCATGCTGTCTCTTTCCATCTCTCAAAAATGAATAAACGTTAAAACATTTTAAAAAAAGAAAATATTCTTAATCTTGGAAATATGACTTATTTTATTATGCAAAGAAAACAAATAATAAATGCTGAAATGAAACAAGGCAAAACCTATTCCATATATGTCCCTAAATATACTATTACTTTCTTATTACCTAATAATTAATTGCTTAAATAATTACTTAAAATCTTTAAGTTTGAGCAGAAAATTTCTACCCTTAATTTGTTATGCATAAAAAAATAATCACCTGTATATGTGGGATGAAAACAGGCAAGCAAATATATTACAAATGAATGGTAATATTTCATGTCTTCACAAAGGTCATTCACTGTTTTTTTTAGTTTTGCTGAGGCATAACTGATATACAAAAAACGCACACATTTAATGTATACACCTCGATGAGTTTGGACATATGTATCAGCCTATGATACTATCACCACAATTAAGGTCCTGAACATATTCATCACTTCCAGATCTTTCACTGGTTTTATTGCCAGTTACAAATCCAATCCCTGATCCTCGCTTTTTAATTCCTTCCTTAAAGAGACAAATTGGAATATTAAAACTTAGAGGAATTTTAAGAAATGATATTGTCTAAGCACTTAATATGTTCAACTTTAGAAAAAGGAGGTGTTTAACTTTACAATGCTTTTCCAATATGGGTATTAGAACTTGAGTATATGCTAACTTTTGAAACAATTGTGCTTTCAAAAATGCTTTTAAAAGTTTTTTGTTTATTAACTTTGGCTATTAACAGAAATAAATTTTGAAATTTCAAATGTATAGATTATATATTCCAAAAGAATCTGCAGGGGCGCCTGGGTGGCTCAGTCGGTTGGGTGTCTGACTTTGGCTCAGGTCGTGATCTTGCGCTTCGTGGGTTCGAGCCCCGTGTCGGACTCTGCTGACAACTCAGAGCCTGGAGTCTACTTAGGATTCAGTGTCTCCTTCTCTCTCTGTCCCTCCCCCGCTCATGCCCTGTTTCTGTCTCTTAAAAATCAATAAACATTAAAAAATTAAAAAAAATAAAAAGAATCTCCAAATTTAGAACAAACGTTGACCCAAACTGTACACCTACCACCTTACCTGGTCTTGATGAATAATCTCAACTCTGAAACACTCAACAACTTTAAATCAAGGTTGTAATCATTCACAATTCTTGCTTCTATTCTGTGACCCTCTGTGAATACAGGAATTTAAGTTCAGGAACCCAAAGGGTATCATCCAAGCAGTTCTCACCTCAGCAAAAGTGGAAGATGTATAGGGCCACATTACACAGAGTTGTAACAGGGCCAAAACATGCAGAAGAGGTAAGAATCAGAAGGGGATCAGAGTATACCACACCAAAATAGGCCATTTTGACGTAAGGATTGTTTAGGGCTAAAGGCAATTAGCTGCCTGCTCCTTTCTAAAAGCAGTATATAAATACCCCTTGGTAAAATTAACATAAAGTTTTACTTGCAAAGGAGTCTCCCTTTCCCCTATCAGGAAGAAGAGGATGATTCTTAATAACCAACTTGAATCTGCTTAATAAATATCACTAAACCACCCTTCTCTTGCATTGGTTTCACCTATTTACCCTCCCACAATTTACCACCCTTAGAAATGCAAATATATCCCCATTCCTCTAATTACTTCACAATTTTTGTTCCATTAAAATTGCATATAAGCCCCCATATTTAACCTCATCTTTGGAGTTTTTACTCCTTTTCTGTGAGATTCCCACATGCATACAAAGTAAACCTTTTCTCCCATCAATGTGTCTTTTATCAGTTTGATTCACAGACTCTGGGAACTGAAACTAAAAAGAAGGGCATTTTCCCCCTCCCCTATATATGCAAATACTTAAGAAGACAGGTATTATTTTAATGATAGTAAAGGTATGGGAAATCATCTAAATGCTGCCATGTCTAGCTTTATAAGGCTTCGTGAGTGGTGCTGATGAGTAGCCTTAGTTGAAAGACATTCACTGGGTTATTAGGCCAGTGTATGGATTTTGTATATGAGGAAATCAAGTCCTGGCAAATCTAATCTAATCTGTTCCTTACATCTGATGGAAACATTCAAAAGATTTTTTTTTTTTTTTAATTTTCAAAGAGATCTAGGGGCACCTGGGTGGCTGGGTCAGTTAAGCATCAGACTCTCAATTAAGGCTCAGGTCATGGTCTCATGGTTCATGGGACCAAGCCCTGCATCAGGCTCTGTGCTGACAGGGTGGAGCCTGCTTGCAATTCTCTCTCCCTCTTTCTACCACTCTCCTGCTCACACTCTCTTTCTCTCTGTCTCTCAAAATGAATAAATAAATTAAAAATAAATAAATTTTCAAAGGGATCTTTTCTGGTTTATAGTGGTTGTGTATAATTGGGTCTGAGAGTGTTTACTATAACTGCATGCTTTATTACTTTATCTTTTTTTAATTGGACATTGGAAATATTACCTCCTCTGTAAGGTATCTTATAACTTCCTTCGTCTCTTACCACTGAGGTGAGTTTTATTTTCCTTCCTTTGTGCCCTATAATACTTTTTTCATATTTCTTTTTTTTTTCATATTTCTTTTTTTTTTTTTTTTTTTTTTCAACGTTTATTTATTTTTGGGACAGAGAGAGACAGAGCATGAACGGGGGAGGGGCAGAGAGAGAGGGAGACACAGAATCGGAAACAGGCTCCAGGCTCTGAGCCATCAGCCCAGAGCCCGACGCGGGGCTCGAACTCACGGACCGCGAGATCGTGACCTGGCTGAAGTCAGACGCTTAACCGACTGCGCCACCCAGGCGCCCCCATATTTCTATACATTATAAAGTTGGTAGCAAATTCTTAAAAATACCAGATTATAATGGAAAAAAATCCAAATCATCATGCAAAAAAAACAGACCAATGATCAAAAACACCCGGGGCGCCTGGGTGGCTCTGTTGGTTAAGCGTCCGACTTCGTCTCAGGTCATGACCTCACAGTCTGTGAGTTGGAGCTTCGCATCAGGCTCTGTGCTGACAGCTCAGAGCCTGGAGCCAGCTTCAGATTCTGTGTCTCCTTTTCTCTCTGCCCCTCCCCTGCTCTCACTCTGTCTTTGTCTCTCTCAAAAATAAATAAAGGTTAAAAAAAAATCTTAAAAAAACACCCAAAGAAGGCACAGAGAAACAAAATTGGAACATGTTGGCATTATTTTGTTTCCTAATCTTCATCAGGCATGTTTAAGAATTTACTTGAATCAAAATGAATGTCACCTAAGACTGGTACATTTGGTTAAGATTCTGCATTATACTAGAAAAAGGAAATGGCTGGATAATTTTCTCCAGGAGCTTTCCAAAGCTTGATTCCTAGAGAATCACTTCATAATTTAACCTGCCTTTTGGCTTTTCTGTATATTTTACTTTATTTTATTGAGAAATATGAACCAGAGGACATATAAGTGAATTATTGGAATACCTGCCATACTGACTTATTTCCAGGATAAGTCTAATTGAATTCATGTAACCCCTTCAAGACAAGAATTTCAAGGACTTTCTTCGTATGGAACTGAGAAGAAGACTGCTTAGGCAGAGCTGGCCTCTCTCTCAGTGAATTCTTTTTCCCTCAGAGGCAACATGTATAAGGGAAGTGAGAATTCTCTGTGAAACTGGCTGGAATGTTTGGGTCTGAATCCCAGCCCAGACAATGTACAGCTGTATGAACTAGAGTAAATTATTTAATCTCTCTTGTGTATCTGTGACTTCAGAACCTTCAAAACAAAATTAAAAAACAAAAACAAAATGGTGATCACTAGAGATGCTAAGGTTTAGCCCATTTGCTACAGGTAAGCTATGACAGACTTTCAGTTACCTGTCATTGGTTTCAGTAGTGCAAACATTCTAGTGCCTTTGATTTTTAACACAAGCTACAAAACTATAACAATTTAATTTCAGTGCCTGAAGCTGAACTATTGCAGAATCTCTTTTTCAAAGCAATATTAAACCAAGTGGAAAAATAGACTACTCTGATCTGTGTTTCTCTTCCTTCCATTATCTGCCTTCTCCACTTGGAACATCACTGTCATAGACCCCACTGTTTTTCATCCACCAGCACCAACTAGGCTATTATGTATCAATCACTTCTAAATTCAAAATAAATGTTGCCACACCATCTTCCAGGGGTAATGAGAATGTGAACAACCCAAGCAACATTATAGATTTTACACTTACTTCTTTTTAGGCTCTGCATTGCTCAGAGGAAGAAAAATGGAATTTAGCATTCAATCTCATAAAATTCCCATTTTTAGGAA
The DNA here is from genome assembly GCF_022837055.1 of Prionailurus viverrinus. Classification (NCBI taxonomy): domain Eukaryota; kingdom Metazoa; phylum Chordata; class Mammalia; order Carnivora; family Felidae; genus Prionailurus; species Prionailurus viverrinus. The sequence goes on along the minus strand of NC_062569.1, from coordinate 68,117,686 downwards.
CATTAGGGAAGAATATCAACATTCAGCACACTTTAGAAATGTAATCCAACCACATATTACTTGTATGAGAACTTAACATTGAATCCAATAACGATTCATTGGACAGTAACCTGAAAAAAGTTTGAAACTTTTTTTTTTAATTTAGCTGAGTAATTCACTAGACACTTCCCATTAGAAAATGTCTACATATTACCCAGTGCAGGGTTGTTGGCTCTTTCCTGGAGGCCCACCTACTTGAAGTCTGGTGTTCAGCAGACAAAAACAAATTCAATTGTTCCTAAAATCTTTCCAAAATAGGAAAGGTTAATCTCATAACTAATCTCAAAAATGCACTTTGATATGCTCTTCATTTATTTCTCTTTTTTTTGTCTCATGCACTTCAGTTATCCACTTCTCCTGATCCCCCAAACTCTTCTCAAACCCAACCGGTACAGACAGAACTCTAGTGCCCTTTGCTCATCTCCCCTCTTACCCTTCCCATCTATTTTAGTTCCTTTCACCAAAACTCCCCACCATCCCTGATGTAAATCAAGATTCTGAGGCTTTCCAAGTATTCTGGATCATCTATTTTTAATTTTTTAACGTTTATTTATTATTGAGAGACAGAAACAGAGCATGAGCATGGGAGGGGCAGAGAGAGGGGAGACACAGAATCTGAAGCAGGCTCCAGGCTCCAAGCTGTCAGCACAGAGCCCGACGTGGGGCTCGAACCCACAAACCGTGAGATCGTGACCTGAGCTGAAGTCCCACGCTTAACCGACTGAGCCACCCAGATGCTCCTGGATCATCTATTAAGTGGACCTATATTAAAAGTCTCAGGAGCCTTTAAGGCACAAAACTCTTTTCCCCAGCTGGTGAAGTGTAGCAGAACATACTCCCCCCCAAATTATGCCACTTTGGCAGAAGGATTATTTTGAATTGAGTGCAACTGAGAAGCAGATATGAGAAAAGTTCTCTGCCCTGCCCCTATTTGTCTAAAAGCAGGACATAAATTTGTAAAGGTGTCTCCTCACCTCTCTATCAAAGAGGGCAAAAGTTAATCACCAGAAACAACTCTAGATCTTTATCAGTCCCAAAAGGCACCAGACAAATCTACATAACCCACTTTACTAGCTAGCCTTTTTCTTTCATTAGTTCCCTATTTACCATTCCAAACTGTGCTGCCCCTAGAACCCAAAGTCCTTTTCCTTAGTCACTTGTCTACAAATGTATTGTTCTTTTATGATGCTATATAATCCCAAATTCTAATCACCCTTTTGAGTTACTCATCACTCCTATGTGTAGGCATGAGTCACATGGTAATAATCTTTTTAAAAAAAAATTTGTTTTTTAAATTCAAGTGTAATTCATCTAGTGTTATATTAGTTTCAGGTGTACAATATGACTTGCTAATTCTATACATGCCTCAGTGCTCATCACGTGTACTCTTAATTCTCTTCACCTATTTCACCCACCCCCCAAATCTCCCTTTTTCTCTTGTTAATCTATTTTTTGTCAGTCTGTTTCCAAGGCCCTAAGTAGCACTAAGAGGGTAGACAGGAAAAGTTAAAAGTATTCTCCTCTACTCTAGCTATGAATACACAGTTGTTTTGTCCAGTCACAGTATTTATAGGCTCCTATCAGTATACATCAGGATTTTCAAAACAGGTAAAACTAGATACATATTACACACTAAACATTTAATTTTTTTCTTTCAGACAACTCTAAGTGCTGTTATAAAAAACTGATATTATAATCTCATTCTACATATGTTCCCTCTACCTTATTTCAACACTCTATTTAAATTTTTTTTTAATTATAGTGTCAATGAGTTAGAGCTTCTGTGGGGGTGTGGAGAGCTAATGGGTTTATGTCTAATAAAAATTCTAGAACTGAGATAATTACTGAATTGGCTTTCTTAAACTCATTATCCTACTCAGTAGAACTTAATGTATCTTCACAATATTAATTGAACCAAACCAGTCTTTTTAAAAATATATATATTCGAAGGCATCATATATTCCAGCTGACAGCATTATGATGATGAGTTTTAAATGCAAAAGTGACTACAATACTAATTTTTCTTCCAGGACTATTGAATTAAATAATTTATGGCCGATGATTAATGGTGCTAATTATGTCCACTCTCAGAATTACTTCAATAATTATTTATTCTCTTCTGCTTCTAAGTAATTAACTAAGCAGATGCATCTTAGTTTACATTGCCTTGTCTCATAAAAAGGAGTTAGTATTATCTATTGGACATTTTAGAAACCATTATATTTTGGACAGTTTTGGTGGCTGGCTAGACTATTTTTCTCTTTTCCTCTGCATTTTTCCTGCTAGTTTTCTAGCTGGACTTCTTAACTGACCTTCATTATTCAGCTAGATTCCAACTGTAACTGAATTTATGAAGGTTTTCATTACTTAACACATCCTGAAAAAATTGCTTAGCACTCTGTAAAGTCCAACTTAACATCGATTTATCCCTCAGATTTATACTTTTAAATCTTTTTATGTTTCAAAAATAATATTATACAATCATTTAATGTGACAATTTAAGTGACTCAACCTCCTATCGTTCTTTGCCTCACACATTATCATCCACATATGTTCATGTATCCTTGAGTCACAAACAGAGCTTGCATACTTTTTTTGTAGTCAACTCATTTGATACATTCTGTTCTGCATAACTAAGGCCTTAAAGTATTTTTAAAAAATTATGTATAAGAACTGATTGAATGGATAGGAAACTTAAGAGCGTTTTCATGCTGGCAATAGCTTTGTTCTTTTCTTGAGTTTATATTATAACTCTCTGTATACAGTTATGAAACCCAAACGTCATTGAGAAAATCTAGTATTTTGTTACACCTCACTTTTTTCAAAAGTAAATAAGACCTCCTTCCCCTTAATGTCAGTAATTTTGAAACTATCACGATACCTCCTGTATTATACAACCTTTATCATTAATTGTTACGATAAAGTCCAATGCTACTTTCCACAAAGATGTTTCCAGTAACCGACTGCTGGTTCAACTACAACCAAATGCAGCCTTCAGATGCAAATTATGTTTCAAAATTAATTAATTTGGCTACACCTAATTGTGAAAACTATTGCTTAGGAAAAAATCCCACATATGCATACTTACAAAAGAAAAAACAACTGCACCTGCACCATTTTCTATTTTGTTTTTGACCACAATTCTCCATTGTATGTATTACTGCATTGCTAAAGTATTAACATTTTTGTTCTAATCCATATGCCATTTTAGAAAACCATTGGAAAAATAAATTTGTACAATATTTCTGCATGTGTTGATGTATTTATTTGAAATATACTTCTGATTAGAATTGTTATCCTAAGGTATAAACATCTTTATGTTTCTTGCTATGTATTGCCTTACTTCTAGTATTCTAGGAGGGCCGCATTCATTTACTTATAGCAATAACAATGATTTTGTGTACACATTTTAAAACAACTTTACCAGAATTTGGTGTTGAGGTTTTTTTCTTTATCTTTGTATCATGTTGCATTATTTTGGTAGTTTTAAAAAGCTTTCAGGGCTGGATTACATTATGTGTTAATGCGTTGTGAGGGTGCTTGTTTAGTTTTTAGTTTGTTTTAGTATTAGTATTTCCCCATTATGTTAATTATTTTCTCACATTCTATATTTTCTGTATAAATTGTGGTTGAGCTATTTTGCTGTTAGCAATGTTACATGGTATTTTTCATTTTATCTTATTAAAATGACATATGTGTATAAACATGGGTGTATAGGACTATGTTTACAGATACATAGAGAGGAGAATCCAAGAAGAAAGTCAATAAGGAAAAGTTTACCTTATAGTTATAATCCCATAAGGAAACTTTTCTACTTAAAAGTGCTTCCTTTTGATCAGTTTTAATGTTTATCATTTATTCTAAATTTCCTCTAATCAGTGTCCCAAGAGGAGAACTCATCAATATTCAATCTCTAAAGGTTTTGCATACCTTTATTTTCTTAGCTATGTGAACAGTAAGCATTTTCTTGCATAACTTAAAAAATATACATATATGTAAAACCTTGTATCTCTGTAGGCTCTTTAACTTCACTGATTTTGAACTTGGGTCTACACTAAAATCAAGACTACTTTAATGTTTGCTCTTTTGATATATCTGCAACTATCAACCTGAAGTTCAGAGTTGAAGGAACATTACTTTAGCACATTTCAAAGTCATATTTTGAATAATGTGCTTTTGACTATAACCTGCACTAAAATTTCTGACATGTCATAATAGAGAGAAGACATTTGGCTTTAAGTTTTGGGAAAGGCTTTGCTTTTGAAAATATTCAATTTTATTAAAAAAAGATGTTTGAATTTTTGTGCAGAAAACATAAGCAAAATGTATGTTAGATGTTAGATGTTCCACAGTATGTTAAATATAGATAAGTAGTTAATAAGTAGGTTATGTGTGTGTTAAACATGGATAGAAAAAGATGGAGGGACCAAGAGATACTGAATATTTAAGAAGTATTAAATACACATAAGGCTCCTGTGCACTAAATACTCATATACTAAAAATATATGAGCATTTAATGTTCATTAAGGCCTTAATTCTACCAGCCATTGCTGAAAAGGATTCTGGCTCCACATGTCCTCTGCTCAAGACACACAAATAGAGCCTATATTCAGCAGGCTAGTTGGCAAGCTATAGCTATTAACCAGGCATACTTTCTCCTGTCTTTCCTATAAAACAAATGTCTGTTATTGGGCTAGAGTATGTCCCCCTCTATGGGTCCCTTGCTCAAAACCACAACTCTGGACCTTGTAATTACACAATTATTCGGGAAAGTTGATGTGGCAGAAAGGATGTATGAACATTTCATACCTTAGAATTCAGGTTGTGAGAATTCAGAATTCAGGCGTTGGGGTCTTTCCAAGCTGCCTGCTCCTTATCCTAGGTATGTTAACCCATCTTATCTCTTGCCCCTTGCTTCTCCCTATGTGTTTTAAATTGACTTAATGAGCCACGTGATTGAGCAATTTAATTTGGTTTGCAAGCCTCTCTGGTTCATGACCTCTAGGACAGCTTGTCTGATAGTATAATTGGAGACTACCTTTGCATCAGGGTAATTTTATAAAAGGCGTTATATTTCAGTTAGTGATCATACCCTCAAAATTAGCATATACCACATATTCCGGGTTTTTAATTAAAATGAATCATTTGAGGGGTACCTAGGTGGATCAGTCGGTTAAGCATCCGACTTCAGCTCAGGTCATGATCTCACAGTTCGTGGGTTCGAGCCCTGTGTTGGGACTCAAAGAACCTGGGGCCAGCTTTGGACTCTGTGTCTCCCTCTCTTTCCGCCCCTTCCCACTCATGCTCTATCTCTCTCTTTCTCAAAAATAAACATTAAAAAAATTAAATTAAATTAAGTTAGTCATTTGAATACTAGGTATACCAGGAATTAAGTAGTGAGCCAAACGTCCCACACTGCTTGAAATGATTAGTTTGAAAATTTCAGGAATGGTTAAAGTTTATAAACAATTTGACAAAAGAAAAATAAAACAGTGAAAATGTTTTTAAAAAACTTGGGTCTTCTTTATTCTGTTTTTGAGATAAGCACTCATTTAAGCCTTATATAGTGACGAAACTGACTCATCAATAGGAATATTCACAACATTATCTGCGGAGATTTCCGTCACATTTTTTAAGTTTAATAATGATAATGCCAACCAAAGAGATATTTAAAAATGGCTCATTTCTTGGAAAGGATAATTAATATCTAAGAGGTTACCAATAGATAGCAAGAACAACAATGAACACCATTCTGCTTGGCTGAATTGTTCTGAAATAGCTATCCAAATACTAAAGGTTTATTCCCCCACCCCTTATCCTATAACACACATTAACAGCCTTCCTTATAATGAAGACCCATTTAAAAATGCCCAACATCCACTTATCCATTGAATGTCTTGCTTATTTAGTGCAATGTAGAATCCAATACAACAAAATTATACGAAGCACACATGCACACACATCTTGTGTCATCTTCAGCATAAAAAGGGAAAAAAAGACTATAAGTTAGTAAAGGGTGTTCTAACACTTGGATATCAACTTTAAAGTAGAAGTTGAATTGGGTTTAATATAAGGCAAGTGTTGAATTCAGACAGTCAAATAACATTTATCAGTACCAGAATTCAGAAAGACTTTGAGCAGAGCAGAGCCTTGGGCATGTAGAAGAGGCTTGCTATCATAAACCAATGTTTACAGAATTCATCTAGTCTTTTAGAATCTGGCCATGTTAACTCATTATTTGACTCTAATCTCTCCTGCACTTGGGGTTTGCAGATCAACCTCTGACTTCTTGCCCACAATTTCTAATAGCCTCTGCACAGTTAATCTCCCAGTGGCTTTGACAACTTGTTCTCTTATTGTTGAGCAGAATCACTGACCAATGAGTCAGTGATATTACATTGTTTTAAAAATAACTTATTAACAAAGAAAATTCAGCCACTTTTGTTCCAGGTTTTTGGACATCATAGCTTGTAGCTGCTTTTCAGACACAGGCATATTCTTACCTACCCCCACCCCCACCCCCCACCTTTTCATCATCAAATGAAAGTGCTCCTCATAAGTCATTCTTTTATCACGAGCACTTCTCCTTCTGGTTTGCTTATTCAGCTTCTTCCCTATACAGTTTTATCACATGCTGAAAATCTCACAGTTACCTGTTTTAGGTTCGTTTGCATTTCACTTCAGTTTTTCTCCCTGAAACAGCTCACCCATATCCAGTCCTTTAATTTCAACATACATGAAATTTAAAATTTTATCCCCAGTCCACACTCTTCTCTGAATTCCAGACTGGCATATCCAACAGACTACTTAAACTCTCTTCCTGAATATCTGCAAGGATCACACTACACCAAACCAAATGAAGGAAGAGCATAATTCAAAGCTGTTCCTCTAGCATAATGTCTTTCAATCCATCTGCTTATGCATGCCAAAAACATACCTCCTATGTCCAATATAATAGAGAACACTGCTGTCCCCTCGCAATATGTACCTGATAATTACATTCATTTGTTTCCATCTCTACTGCTGTCACTTTGTCTTGGGGACCAGCATCACTTTCCTGTGCTATTGATATGATCTTTCACTACCTTCACTGTATCTGTTCTTCTGCCCTTCTAATTTGCCTTCAACACTGCATCTCAAATGAAACATAGGTATGATCCTTATAACATTTCAATGGCTTGTCATTGCAATTATGTTAAAGACTAGAATCGTAAACATGCCCATAAAGTCTGTTCCACTATTCTCTGCCCGTGTTCCATCATAGAACATTCTCTCTTTTTGCAGACAGATTTGTTTAATGTATGCTGATTTTCCATGTTTGTTCCAGCCATAGGGTAGTAACCTATTCCACTCATTCTGCACCTGAAACACCTGCTAAATTCTCTAAGTTAGTCAGTCCACTTAGGCCTCAGATGACCTATTGTCCCTATCTCAGGAAAGTTCTCCCAGACTTCACTTCCCCCATTCAAGTCTAGGTTGGAGCCACCTGCTGTATGTGCACACTATATCATGTGAATATGCTAAAAAAAACCTACTTCTATTTGTGAAATTATTTGTCCATCTTCTCTAGACTACAAGCCCCATGAGGCAGAGATGTCATGTACTTTTGTCCACAATGTTCCCCAGTGCTTTAACATAATGCCTAGCATGAATACGTACTCCATAAACATTTCTCGAATAAAGCACTAAGTAAATGTAGGGAAAGAAGACTGAAGTCTCCTGAATTTTCTTTTGCAGTAATTGGGTCCACAAGCAGGGTTTCTGTGTGCTTCCTTCTGGTGGCTTGTAACTCAGACATCCAGGATCTTTTGTATGAAACAAAGGATATTTTCCAAAGATACTAAACTTAAAAATGTTATTATTGGGGTGCCTGGGTGGCTCAGGCAGTTGGGTGTCTGACTCTTGGTTTCAGCACAGGTCATGATCTTATGGTTTGTAAGTTGGAGCCCTACATCAGGCTCTGCATTGGCAGTGCGGAGCCTGCTTTAGATTCTCTCTCTCCCTCTCCCTCTGCCCCACCCCTGCTCACTCTCTCTGTCTCTCTCAAAATAAATAAACTTAAAAAAACCTGTTATTATCAAAATAATGTATGCACATGGCAACAAATGAAAAGAACACTTTAATTTATGAGGAAAAGTAATTAACTCCGATCCCTCTCCGTAGTCCCTCAAGCCTGCCTCCCAGAGGCACTCTATTGAAGCATTCCTCCTTTTAGTGTTTCTAACAATTATCTTTTAGATTTATCAAATATTTAAATAATGTAAATTGGTACCCTGATATAATAAAAAAAATGGAATTTAACTTACGCTACCTTCCCCATCTCTTCCCAAAGCTTAACACTTAATACAATTACATTAGTTTCTAGTTGGTTATATTTTCTACTTTAAAAAAGGTCTGGCCCTTCACATTTCAGAACCATCTCCTGAATCTTTCCTTTGAAAGATGACTTTTATCTTTAAACTGTTGCAGTCTATGGTGTTACTCTTATAATTTGCATATTCCCCCAAAGAGTATGTTAACAAATGCATAATCTGATTATGTCATAGTATTCCTTCTGCAAGTTTACAAGTTATTCAAATATGTCTAAAAACAAGAAAAAGAATTGCTTCCAAAGTAAATTGGCTAAAATGTATTCAATAGCTCATTCATATTTATTGTTTTATAAATGAAAACTGTTGAACTATGTAAATTAATGAATTTATAAGCCATCTGAAACAATTTGGTAGTTTCTTGGGACAGAGAGGTTGAAATAAAAAAGAAAAAAAATTATTCACTTGATTAAATAAAGCTAAATTATGACTTTATTTTCTACAGTTTTATATTTATACATTATAAATAATTCACTTATAATAAATCCCACTTGAATTTAAATTTAACATAGATATAGAATTTTTTACATGCAAGATGAGACAATAATCTCTAGGTGAGATTCACTCCACCTGAGAATTTATTGAAGCAAATTAAAGTAGTGGTAGCAAATATTTATAGAAGTAAAAATAGAAGACATTTATAAATCAATGAAACCTTAGACAACTTTTGCAAATAGATAGGTATTTACAGGCTTGCTTGCCTGTGTGCCTTCCCCTCCCTCCTTTCCTTCCTTCTCGTTTCTTTAAGTAACAGAGTAGCAAATGAAGTTCCTAATGACTTTTGGAAATGTATCTGTCGATACCTCCACAACTATAGAGTTTGATAAAATTTTGCATTTGTAATTAAATATCTAAGGATGATATTCAGAATACACAGAAGAGAAAACAATTTATAATTCATTGTGGTCAGAATATCTTCATGTATAACTAAGTTACTTAAGAAAACAGAATCTTAGATATATACATTTTAAAATAAGAAATTTAGTGTAAATGAGAAAAAGTTTTGATTGACAGTGATATATTAATTTGTTGTAAATATCTGTAAACAAAATCAGGTAAAACAAATTAAGCTTGTTCTAGTTTGCGAATAAATCTACTAAGCTTCTATAAAAATTCAGCAATCCATTGACCTCAGTTTGTCCAATTCTTTTAATTGACTTGACTACTTATTCTACCATGATTATGTGCTACTTAAATAAAGTCTCCATTGATAGTTATTTATTCAAATGAGGAGAGAAAAATAGAAGCACATTTTAGAATTTTGATACAGACAATACAAGGTCATTGGTTAGATAATCTTATTTTATATTCAAAAAGTAAACTGGACCAAATCATTTTACCATAAGGTATTCTCTACAACTGTTCAAATGACATCATTGCCTTATTCATTCTGGAACATTGTGTATACATTCTCAGTTTCTTTAATCTTTTGAAATCTATCACAATGGGTTCCAAGTGTTATCGGGATCTTTTATGATTTAAAAGAAAAGTGTCAAAGAAATGATCACCCCGCAGCAGTTAGAATTGCTTCCAAAGTAAGCAATTCTATCCAGAATGCTATCCTGGTTATGAGATTTAAAATATTTATGTTAGTTTTATACCTTTAAGTTTCATGGCTGACTATACAGAGTTGAGGGGAAAAAGTCATAAATCGGATGTTATTAAAATAATGTTTAATCATCATATCACTAGTAAGTAAATTAAAATTCTTGGCAGACCACTGCAAAAACAGCATCTTATAATAAGAAGTTCCTAATATACCTATTTTAATTCCCATTACAACACTAAAAAGTAGGACTGACCAGACCTCCTATTACTAGGCTATAAAGACAAAGTCAGTGGAATGTAATCATGAAGTCAGTTGGAGGCTTACTAGGGTTTACTGGAAGAAAATAAACTAAGTTACCCAACTTTATGCATTCAGATTTTGAAATAAAATATATTATCCAGAAACCATCTCTCAATTCCATGTCTCTGACAAATACCTACTAGAGCAAGAAGGGTGCTTTTCTTACTTTCTCCTTCTTATTAAATATCTCTTCCTCTATATTTATTTGGAGCATATAATTCCTAGAAAATGAGTAAATGAAAAGGAAGGGAAGTCATACTGCATTATGAAAATGTATGTTTCCCTGTGTAAATATAGAGGAAATATAGGGAAACATTATAAAAGCAGTACATATTGAGTTTTGCAATGTAGAAATACATATATATAAAACATGGAATGCTTTCCTTGGGATGAGATTGTATAAACACCAGGCAGATAAGAACATAAGTAGATTTTTCTTTAAAATGAACCCAGCTACACAATATGAATATAGATGGTAAGAATATGGATATGAACTAGGCATCCATCAGCGATCAACCACGCAACCTACCTTGGTTTCACTGTAAGTGAAGAAGAGGAAAAATGATTTAACGTAGAAATCAGAAAAAAAATTCAGATAACTATTTGACACATTTAAAAGAAGACAAAATCTGTAACTTTTATTAAAAAAAATACACAGGAAGCTTTAACAAAAGAATAGGAAAAAGAATGCACCAAATGTGAAAGAGGTGGTAGGATAATAAAGAGTGAGAAATAGTCTCAAAATGCATTAGGAGATTAACTTCAAAAAGAAAAGACAAGGAGGTCAAAGCAAGGTAAGGTTTAACAGTGTATATATAGAAAACAGAGATTAGAGGCCCAATATTTATATGTGTTCTTGACACAGAAACAGATCATTTTCAATAGGAGCAACAATTAAGACATATTTAATAATAATGGTACTAATAGTAACAATTTGTGCTAAAACAAAAAGTAATAGGGAATTTCACCCTGTTCAGATCTATTGACGATGGAAATCACTTAAGCAGCTACAAAGGTGGTCCCATGTTTTTACTGGATAGAGAAGAAAATCACCTCATCTCATCAGTTTCCACTGTGTTAATGTCTAACTTTACAGAGTTGTAAAATGTTGTGCCCTAGTCAGGAGTGAAAGTAAACCAAACAAGGATAGAGATCACACAGTTGCAATTAAACCCGAGTTTCACATACTTGTCCTTAACAAACCAAATCCAAACTCTAAAGCTAAAATTTACAATTTGCTGACTGACTGGCTTCCTGCCCAACTCTCTGACATCACTTTACACCATTCTTTTTCTCATTCACCTTAAGTCACCTTTGCCAATTGTGTTTGTTTCTTGAAAATAACAAGTTCATTCCTACCTAAGGTCTTTCCCATGCTTTCCACTCAGATGCCCTTGCTGTGTCTCCCTAAATGCTACTTCATTAGATAATCCATCCCCGACCATTTGTCCAAAGTATCCTCACTCTTCACTCCTTACTCCCTGTTGTCCTTCTCCAGTCATTACCTTGCTTTATTTTCTTCATGTTACCAATCATTAACTGGAATTACCATATTATTTGCTTATATGGTTAGTGTCTGTTCTACAACTTTAAAATATAAGCTCTGTGAGGGTAGACACCTTACCTGTTCTATTCATTAATATATCCTCAGCAAGTACCAAATCTCTAGCACTTATAGCGCTGCCCAGACAGATATTCAATAAATATATAGATGAATACACAAAGAAATATGCAAATAGTCTTTGGTAACAAGAATAAACTATAAGAGCATATTCCCCATAACACTAATGTTTAACATCACTAAGAAAATATTAAAATACAATTACAGTAGAGTACTATCTCAAAGGATTATTGGCAGATTAAATGAGACAATGCACACAAAGAATTCAGTATAAGGCCTGAAAGTCTAGCACGTAGAAGATGCTGATGAAGGTTCTTATCACAGCTGGTTATCATTTCTCCAACAAAATGGGTATAAAGAAATTATTAAGGTGTTAGGATTAGTACATTTTAACAAATACAAAATGGAAAGACAATATTACTATTCTGAATTATGCATAGGAAATTATCATGAAGAAAGACCACAGAATTTTTGAATAACAATAATTTATGGCAAATTTTAGTATTTGCAAAAATGTCATGTTATGTGAAACTTAAATTCATCTCACCAATTTAGAGTTTTGGAATACTTATTAATGATCAGGATTTAGACTATTGTTATCTGTTTTACTGAAAATGAACTTAATAAAGCATGCATGGTTCCCCCCTTTTTAAAATTTAAAATTATATATTTCCTTGAACAATATCTCTTAATAATTATTTGTTATATTAAATGGCAAAAGATCCATAAAAATAACTTGTCATAAAAATAAAGTTATAAATCAAAGCATAGGAAATGATCACACAAACAAGAAATCTCCCAGTTAACTTTGCTTTTAAAAGGTGCTTAAAGTTGCATTTTAAAGCTTGAAAGATACTACGTTATATTGCTAATACAAACATGTTGTACAAGCTTAAAGTGAATGAAAATGTATGCATGTATATATGCCTGAGTTACAATAAAATTAAGCCTCACAGGATAAAGTTGGTTTTAGGTGATTGTATAGATTGCAATCTTAAGTAATAGCTTTTTTTTAAAATCCATTTTTTATTTCAAGTCATCTAATTTGTGTGGTTAAATTATAAAAGGCACAATAAAATTACAATATTTTCCTGGAAACACATTTCATTCAAATATAAATTTAAGTGATTAATTGCTTTTCTCAGTAAATACGATGTTCCCAGAAATGTGTGTTGTCGAAGTAATTTATTCTAGTACATGGACAGTAGTGAAGTGTTGATGGTCCTTGATAGATGAGACCATCTTCTGCTTGGTTCAGGTGTAGTTTGGAATGCAATTCCCTTTAGAAGTGTGACCAGAGATTTCTCTCAGCAGTTTGCAGAATCAGGGACAAAAGATTTTTGCATTATACCTTCATTTCCCTTGCTCATATTCTCTATTGCTCTTATTAGTACATTGAAGGTTTCATGACATTTGGTAAGAACTTAAATCTAGTTGCTATCTTGTATGTACAGCCAGTAACAGATTATGTATACTGACAGTCAACAAATACGCTCTGTGACCCTCTAAATTACTTTTCCTTGACTATGCCCTTGTTTACAGGAATGCTTAGACTCACATGGCTTTTGCAACTGATCTTCCTTGGTATGTTGTAGCCATTACAAGTTTAGGAATATAGATGAGGTGACAGTGATTAAGTGATTAAGGGGCACTTTTCATTAGCAAATTAGTACATTCTGTGAGTCATGGAAAGCAAACACATTTAGGGGAAATCTAATTTTATTCAGTGAAGAATGGGATATCCAGCCACTAGTCCAGAATCCTACAACCAGTTTCTAGTAGAGCAGAAGAGGACCAGGCACCAGATAGGTAATCTTGCTCCCAAGCCAGTGCCTATTGTTTTCACAACTCTGTGTTCAGGTATTTCCAGACAGTAGCTTGCAATTTCCTGTGTGAAGAATTGCAGTTTTATATCATTCAGACTGGGTCCCAGGTACCATCTCAAAATATTTTAATTTACACTGTCTACTCCCCAAAATGATTTGTAAATATATAATTAAATTCATGATCATACAAAAATATTACCATTAAGACTGAGGAAGACTGTACTTAGTAAAACAATAGGCTTTTCTCCTGTTACTGATGTTCCCAGGACCTAAAAGAATGCTGGACACATGTTTGACACTTTATAAATATTTATTGTATAAATGGATAAATGAAGTTTAAAGTTAGTGAACTCACAGAACAGTCTCCAATTCTGATTCAGTTCTGAGTTTGGGAATTCTACATAACAATATTTATGGCAGCCAGTTTTTCTTAAATATGCCAATGATGTCTGACAAATTCTTTAGAAATTACTCTTATCCACAAAAGTTAATACAGGTTAAAACACACACAAAAAGACAAATGCCAAATGGTTTCACGCATATGTGGAATTTAAGAAACAAAACAAATGAACAGGGAGAGAAAGAGAGATAAAGGTAAATCAAGAAACAGACTTTTAAGGATAGAGAACAAACTGATGGTTACCAGAGGGGAGGTGGGTGAGGGGATGAGCACTGGGTGATATATGGAAGTGTTAACACTATATTGTACACCTGAAACTAATGTTACACTGTATGTTAACTAACTGGAATTTAAATAAAAACTTTTAAAAAAATCCCTTGTCATTAGTGATTTGAATAGAGATTTCTTATTTGCTTTTGCCAAAGAACTCAAATATTTCTCTATTTCTCCTAACTATGTTAATGATTCTCTGTAATTTTAGAGAAAACCTACTGACTAGTAAAATAGAGAATACAGAAAAAATATATTTGGTCATCAATACAATATTCATATACTGATGAGATATTCATTTTAGTACCAAAAGTTTCAATGTTTTCTTGTTGTTGTTGTTGTTGTTTGTACGTTGACATATCACCTGGATTAACTGGATACTTACACACTGGCCTGGCCTGACATTTTGTGACACCATGTAAAAACATCTCCTGGATGTCTACAAAAATAAACAGATCATCTAGCTCCAAGGTGCAATACATTTCTGGATGCCTCTACCATATAGCTTCAAAAAAAAAAAAAAGATTGAAAGACTGTAAAAGGGCTAGCATAGGTCAGACAGGATGGAGAGAGTTGGGGAGTATACACAAAAGACTTAGTGAGAACAAAACAAAAAAGAAAAAGAAAAAAGAAGCCAAGAAACTCTCACAGAAACCACCTGAGGGAAGTAACTCATTTACACTAAATCTTCTTTTATCCATCCTGCTTCTCTACTCAGTGTTATGAGGACACTCCCCTGCCACACACACATGCAAAAGCAAATCTAAACTAAAATTAAAGCATAAGCCAGAAAAAAGCATGTGAGCTAATTTTATATGAGTGTGAGCTCTTCATTTGTTCATTTCAAAACTATTTATAAAGGATTTACTAGGCTCAGGCTCTTTGCTGGGTGCTAGGGATACATAAAGGACATTGTCCTTCCCTCAGAAAGTTTATAGATAAATAGAGTAAACCAAGCATTTATAGCACATGTGGTAAGTCTAATCAGAGAGGACTGTGTAGGGTGCTGGGAGGAACCAATTTACCTAGAGCTAGAGCAGGACGGGGAGCAGCATACAGCAAAGGGTTTCCCGGAAGATCCTCAAACCCAATCCTAAAGAAGTGACCATGAGCTCAAATAAAGCCAAGTTATGGTGGGAACAGAAGGTTGGAAAGGCACTGAAAAGAGAAAAGGTGACATCTTTGAGGATTACAGATATTTAGTGTAGTATGGCTGGAACGAATCATATGGAAGTCCATATTATAGACTATTATCATACAGATGAGACTAAAGGTAAGCAGGACTCAAATAAAAGTACCTTGTTTAGCAACTTGAGAAGTTTGAGTCATGTTAGTAAGCAGTGGGGAGCCATTCAAAGATTGAAAGTGTATCTGTCCCAAAAGCAGTTTCTCAAAAAAGATTGAAAAGATTCAGAGAAGAGGCAGGAAGAAGGATAGGTCTGCTTGGCTCAAAGAAATTGGCTCATTTTTATGATATAAGCATGATTTGCTTTCTTAAAAAGTAATCCTCTGTCATATTAAACTGATTTTGTGCATTTGCTTTTTATTGGCTTTGCAGTTTTATTTGCATCTAATATGTAAATTATCTTTGGTTTTATGTTTCACAACTGGTTTTCATTAAGGGCTTCCTATTACACACATACCTATAGGTTAAAAATTAACTGCAACTTGAAAAATTGACATATATTAAGAAGACACAATATATTTTCCATCAACATATTAATTCAAATCAATCTAACATCATGATTATAACTGTCCAGAAATCACAGGAGAGAAGCATAGTTGATTTCAATGAAATAGAGAAATCACTCCATGAGAAGTTTATCTCAGTTACATTTTATAATATCTCCTTCCACCAAAGTAAAGTAGATTGTTGAACGATGTTCCTTAAATACCCATGGTTTTCTGCTGGACCTCTAAGGCTTAGAATGCCAGGAGCTGCACCAAGAAATAGCTATGTGCTAGTAAAGTGCACACATAATGCATTTCTATTCTAAGCAGAACCAGTTGAATCTCAGAATAGGATATGTATATCTTTTTTATTCTATATTTAAATATAAATTCCACTTTTAAATATAAATCTACAAAGAAAAACATTAAAAGAAGTAGCTCTAACATGTTGAGGCAAGATTTTTTTTAAAAAGGAACAACCTCAGCACTAATAAATGCCTCTGGCTATGACAGAATTGGTTGGTCCAAAAATTCAAGTAAAACTTTGCAGTTTTTCTGTAATATGTATAAGAAAATTTGATATCAGCACATTGGAGTAAACAGATGTGGTTGCCTATGGCCAGAGGTTACAAGTGTGGATTTCTGGAATCTTAGGTTCCAAGTGACGCACCAAATGCTGGAAGATCAGTGATTCCTATATATGTGCCCATTTTGACGTACTCCTGTGTCCTGGTATTCCAGTTGAGAAGTTCTCTCTTAAGAGACACTCAAGAGCTGACATGGAGGCCATGCCAGGAAGACGCTGACTTTTGGAAAAGGATCAGTTGGTGGCACACAAGCAGATTGCTTGTTTAACTCTAAGTTGATTAAATGGCACATGCTTCAAGCACGTGGGATGGCATGGCAATAATTTTCCATTAAAATTCCAACTGTTTGATTGATAATGGCTACTTGGAGAATTTTGTTGATATTCTAAGGCTTTGCCTAGGCCCAGTCAGAAATAATGCTGGATTGATTAATGACATCTGTCTCAGTAGGAGAAAATAGCATTATTAGCTGACTTAGACCATAAGGTTGACTGTGCAACACAAATATATTCTCTGCATCCATTTCTGTAAAAGTATTTTAGAAATTGAACTGCAGGCTTTATATCCTAGATTTGTTGTATTGTTTGGTTATAAATAATTTAGATGACAATCCTACTTAATCTTTTGTTGTCATTTTGTCCAGTTCCATGCTTTCAATGTAGTTTCCTGGTTTTATTGTTTTATCTCTTCTTATTGATCAAATAATCTCTAGCTTATTTTATTCCCATTTATCTTTTACTTTTAAATAGAGATTAAGAAGCACTTCAGAAGAGAAGATAGATGAGCAGAGACCCCCATCCTAGAGGAAGCTGGATGCTTGCACCTTACCTATGAGCTCTGCACAGAAGTTACTACCACACAAGAGAGATCACTAGGCCAATATTGATAAACTCTTCATCCTAGAAAGACTGACAGTAATACCTTGAAAATCACTCATCTCTGGGATGTAGGAAAAACATATCAAAGTATCCATGATAGCCCAAGAATATTGTGGGAATTATGCAGATTAACCAGATTTTTTTCTCTTTTCCAAGTTCATATATGTATCCTTTCAAGTATTTATTTAGTGCTCAATCCAGTCCTTTTTCATGTGGAGACAGGAATGATGCTGTATTTGTTAAAAAATATGAAAAATTAGTCCCTTTATCTTTCAACATAAAAATAACTTTGCTCCCAACATGCTTGGTATCTGGAACATATGAATTGACAGCATAGAATATCTTCACTTTAGACATGTATCAGTTTTAACATTGAATTGTTTGTTGGGACATTCCTCTAAGAGCCGGATCAACAATACAAAAGATGGACACACCAACTGGAAAATGGGCAAAGATATGAACAGTCTATTTATAGAAGAAGAAATATAAATAGCTAATAAACTTAATCCAACTTGCTAGTCATCAAAGAAATGCATATCAAAATGAAACACCTTCAGAGATGTTTAAAATGGTGTAGGATCCTAGAGAAGTAGGCATTCTGCCACAGGAGTATAAACTTCATGGAAGCTAATTTAAGAATAGTATCAATCCCTTTTTTTAAGTTTATTTATTTATTTTCAGAGAGAGAAAAAGCATGAGTGGGGGAGGGGCAGAGAGAGAAGGCAAGAGAGAGAATCCCAAGCAGGCTCTGCATTATCAGCACAAAGCCCAGTGCAGGGCTCAATCTCATGAACTGTGAGTTCATGACCTAACCCGAAATCAAGAGTCAGACACTTAACTGACTGAGCCACCTAGGTGCCCCAATAATAGTATCAATACCTTTAAGGGTCACATACTTCAACCCACCAGTTCTTTTATTGAAAATGCATCCTAAGAAAACTTTCTCTAAAGGCCTTGCTTGTAATTTTCTTAGTAGTCTCTTTAAAAGTGAGTTAGTCTTGAAGCAGGTGGTAGAGTTTAAAAACAATACAAGCGAACTATTCAGCGCTATCCTCTAAGAGGGTAAATTTGAGGACTGCAGAAGACAGGGGCAGTGAGTGCATGGAATGGATAGAAACAATAAAGGTTAGCAAAAGCATCAAAAATTAAGAATGAAAGTAGCCGAGACATCTTCACTGTACTTATGAGGGTCAGGTCCAGCGCTGTCTTTTTATTCCCTTTTTTGTCTCTAATTAATCAGTATTTCTCTTGCTCAGTCTCCAGGAAGTCTAACTTACACAGGCTTCTGCTGCAGAGAAGTGGTCCTTAGCTCTGACTCTGTCACTGCTTAAACAAGCTTCACTGGTTAAATATTGCCTTCAATCCAACTGAACAAACTTTCTGACTAAAATATTTAACAAGACACGAAATCATTTTTGTTTTGTTTGTTTTGCAGAAGGATACCTTCAAGAACATCCAGTTCAACACTTTAACATTTCTGTGACTAAGAAACAAGACCAAGAGGTAAGCTGACTTGTCTGTGGCTACATAGTTAGCTTGTTGTTATTAACATAGCAGGGATCACAACCTGAGGGTTTCAGAAACCCTCTAGTCAAATCCCCCCATAAAGAATGAAAGCCCTCTAACTTTCAACATACAATCAATGCATTCCCCCTTTCTCACGGGTTGTGAGACTATAAACAGTAAATGGTGATTGCTACCCTTTATACTTAACATAAGTCACATGAAGTATGTCTGCACTTTGCCCGGAAAATTGAAGTGCACATATTACAACAAAGGAACATGTGATGCCCAAAGAATTCTCATGAAGATGTCTATAACCAGGAATGATACTTGCTTAACATTTGATGTCACTGTTAGAGAATAAGAAAGGACCTGCCCTGTCTACTGAACCTGCTTTCAAGTAGGTGACAAAATTATGATTGGATATTACTACTGTTCAGCACTTATGTCCCTAGCAGAAATCAAGAGGATCAGGAATACACATGCATCCCAAGAAGCTGTGACCCCATTGTGGCCTTCAAGATTGACTGTAGGTTTCAGACAAATCCCTCTGCTATGGCTGTGCCCTACATCCCCTACACTTACCTCTCCAAAAGACAGAATTTAGTTTAGAAGTGGCAGGAGAGAAATAAGTATAGAAGCTTCTCACCAGCTGAGGATTGAAATTAGGATGATCAATAAATATAGCTTAGCACTGTCTTGATGAAGAATAAATATGGGGTGCCTGGGTAGCTCAGCACAGAGATTATGCTCAGCACAGAGCATGCTTGGGATTCTCTCTCTCCCTCTCTTCTGCCCCTCACTTGCTCTCTCTCTAATGAAATAAATAAATAAACTTAAAAAAATAAATAATACAAAATAGTCACTTGACTAGAATCTTTCTCTTTGTGTCTCAAACTTATATCTTGGTGCTTATTCTAAGGATTCAAAAGTAGACTTATTTTCCTTACATATTTACAACTTGTTTGGGCCAATAGGTTTGGAAGAATAATTCAAAATATAGATAATTCATGCAGTTGGGAACTTTCTCTGAATTTTGAAAGGCCCACTATGGTATCTCCACGTCTAAGTAAAACCTCATGACCATCATAGCCCCTCAGTCTCATCATAGGTCTCTATGATTTCTTATCCTTCTTGATATGCACATAAACACACTCATACCAACACTTTGTAGCTCATAGAGGTAAGGAAGGCAAGAACTGCAAATCAGTTTTGGCTCTAATATAATAAAAATGCTCAACTAATTTCTCCATGAAGTGGTGATCACTATATTAATGATACAATAATATGAAAATGCCATTGGGTGGCAAGGCTTTATAATAAATACATACATTTATATATTTATATTTATATTTATATTTATATTTATATTTATATTTATATTTATATTTATACACACACACAATTTAAAGTTAAGACTGTCTAGGGGCACCTGGGTGGCTCAATCAGTTAAGCATCGAACTTGGGCTCAGGTCAAGGTCTTGCAGTCTGTGAGTTTGAGTGCTGCCTCAGGTCTCTGTACTGAAAGCTCAGAGCCTGGAGCCTGCTTCAGATTCTGTGTCTCCCTCTCTCTCCGCCACTCCCCAGCTCACACTCTGTCTCTCTCTCTCTCTCTTTCTTTCTCTCTCTCAAAAGTAAGTAAACATTAAAAACAAATTAAAGGTAAGACTGTCTCAAATGTAGTTAATAAATATAATCATAGGCCTGGACTTCAGCCTCCTCTATTGCATGGCAACAGTTGCCTTGAGATTTAGTGAAAGAAAAAAAAAATCTATTTGGTCATGCTTGCTTCAATCTACCTGGTCTAATAACTATAGGTCTCAGTGCAAATTGATCCTGAAGAAATATTATCCAGAAGAAAAGAAACTAATAAAAAGTTAGTCATGTATCTCTCAATAACAAATAGAAGACACAGAATTTACCTGTTTTTGTGGGTATGTGTATATTTTTTAATACACTGAAGATTACTCATCAAATATTGGTCATATTAAAATCTTGGCATTTTGTGTGTGTGTGTGTATATATATATATATATGTATATATATATACATATATATATATACATATATATATGCATATTTAATGTTTATTTTGAGAGAGGAGAGAGAGTGTGTGCGCACTTGCACATGCACGTGAGCAGGGGAGGTGCAGAGAAAGAGAGAGAGAGGGAAAGAGAGAATCCCAAGCAGGCTCCATGCTCAGCACAAAGCCTGACGTGGGGATCTATCCCACGACCCTTAGATCATGACCTGGGCCAAAATTAAGAGTCGGATGTTTAACTGACTGAGCCACCCAGGGGTCCCAGAATCTTGGCATTTTGTAGCAAAGACTGCAACACATCTTTATCCATTAAGAGAGTAAGAAATTAGACACTGAAATGTCTCTTAAATTGAAGTCCTGAAAATTATATGATGAGGTATAATTTGGTGTATAGAAAGCAACTGTTTCAACCCAATACTTTTAACATAAAAAAATTCATAAAAAAGATTTATTTCAGGTGTTGTTATTTTTATT
Source organism: Prionailurus viverrinus (assembly GCF_022837055.1). Classification (NCBI taxonomy): domain Eukaryota; kingdom Metazoa; phylum Chordata; class Mammalia; order Carnivora; family Felidae; genus Prionailurus; species Prionailurus viverrinus. Next base: position 68,096,159 of record NC_062569.1, on the reverse strand, counting down.
GCCTGGGGACCAAAAGAGTGAACTTCAAAATGACACTTTTCCCTAATTTTTATCAGGGGGTTAAAAGCGAACTCCATTCACTGAATTTTGGGGAGGCACAGAATTTAGTGGCTTTCCTTCCTTCTCAGGAGACACTTCCAGTGACAGAAAAGCATATATCAAAATTAAAAAAAAAAACACATTTGTTCAATGACTGGATAATAGCCTTTAAGTTGAAGACACTGACCTTGAGACTAAAGTCATAACTGACTGAAATTCATAAAATCAAGACTTTGAAAAATATGTATTAATCTCCTACCAGAGATTAGGTAGGTAGATAATGGGCTAGACCTTAGTCCTAAAATGGAGTAGTCAGAAATTCAGTCGCTAAATGTGATTATACTCTGGAAATTATAGACCTCTTTGTTTATGTGAGCTTCCTCAAGGTCTTAAGGTTTTTATGATAAAGAACAGAAAACAAGGGGCACCTGGGTGGCTCAGTCCGTTAAGCAACTGACTTCGGTTCAGGTCATGATCTCATGGTTCGTGGGTTGGAGTCCCGTGTAGGGCTCTGTGCTGACAGCTCAGGGCCTGGAGCCTGCTTGGGATTCTGTCTCTTCTTTCTGCCCCTCTCCTGCTCATGTTCATTCTCTGTCTCTCAAAAATGAATAAATGTTTAAAAAAAATTTTTAAATAATAGAAAAAAGGTACATAAATTTGAAAAACATATTTAGAATACGTTTGTCAAAAGATGGAAGACCACTAAAAGATATAGTTGTCACCAAAATTATGCAATAATAATTATATTGCCAACATTTACTAAGAGTTTATATGTGTTAGATACTGAGCTAAATGCTTTATAGGATTTATTTTGTTTAGTCTCCACATTATGCCTTTTAGTAACAATTTGAGTAATGTAATATTAAAAATATAATATGTACCTAAAACAGTAAGTAGCACAGATTATTTTTTAGCCAATAATGAGTAGATAAATTATCCCCACTTAAAAGAAGAGGAAACTGATTTAGTGGTCCCTCTTGGTCAAAGCCACTCAGCTACCAAGGGTTCAAACTTTAGTGTGGTAAACATCATGACAGAAATAAACACATATTTACATAGAAGTACAGAGGAAGGCTTTCTAACTTAGACCAGGGAGGGGAAAAGGATGAAACTTGCTATTATTTCTTCCCCCATCAGGGAATCTGTGCATTTATCACAGTGTGTTCTGATGGTCTGCTGATATGACACCTTCCGTAATTAAACTGTCACGCCTCTGAAGGCAGTAATATGTCTTAATCCATCTTTATTTTTCCAGTGCCTTGGGTCATGTCTTGTGCAGTACAGCTAATAAATAAGAGTTTGTTGACTGAATAAATGACCAAAGAAAGATGACTTTGGATTAACTGATAGATCAAATCTGCATCCAACAGTAGCCTAGTCTTGGGAGTATTTTCCAAAACTTTACTGAAAATAAACTGTGCTATATGAAGATCATAATTTACAGCATCATGGTGTTTTATCCCATATGCATAAGGTCATGAGACATATTCATCTTTCTAAGAAATATTCATCTTTCATATTATATATGATTACTTAGGAAGGTGGTCATGAAAGAAAAGATATTTGTCACATATATGGGTTTTGCTTTATGATTTAACTGCAAGATTCCATTGCTATTCATCAGCAAACAAAATTTACCTATCTTTGCACAGTGAATTGTTTACTGAATAGAGCAATATTGATTTTAGCTATTTGGTAGGTGAAAAGTAAAGCCAGGCATGCTTTCTTCCAATGCCTGGTAATATGCAAAGTAAGAGGAAATTACAACAACCAAAACAGTTCATATATTTCTTAGAAGTTAAAGGTCAAGGATGCCATTTCATTGTCCATAAAATATAGTATAAGACAGAGAAGTTTAGTATGAGACTGGCAGGTGTTATTACTGCAGCAACTTACACTATGTGGAAACAGTGGCCTTTTTTAGAAATGGGTTTAGCTGTGGCTGTTATTTTGTGTAACCAAAGATTATGCAGAAATCAGTAATTTATATTTAATAAGATTAAATGAAAGTGGCATCTGGAGTTCTTCCTTAATCTTTTCTGAATTTACAGCCTAGGCATGTGGTCATCTTGAATTTTTAACTAACAACAATGGAACAGTGTCCTAGAGACCAGGGGCTATCATTTGGATCTGGGAATCCCTAAAGGAATAAATACATCCTGAATGAATTAACCTCTCTTCCATTACTGTATTTCAGTTGCCAAAGGATAGCTACTGAGAAATCTGGCTGCACTTACCTACAGTAAGGTATTTTGAGGGAATGAACATCTCTTTAGAGCTTGATGAAAAATATTAAGTACAGTACGATCTAGGTCTCAAAACTGTAGAAACCATAAGACAACACAACTGCCAATCTACAGACTCGTGCACAAATCTAGGTTGTTTCTTAATATATTGTGTAAAATACAATGGATCTCAAACGGGATCATAGCTCATTGTTTTGTTTGTTTTTATGTGTGTGTGGGAGGGGTTTGTTTTGTTTTTTGCTTTTGTAAAAATCATAAAAGCTTTCAAAAAGAAACAAAGTGTAAAGGATATGTTAGAAAATCCAAGAGATTACACATTACTTTTATTTTTCTTCAGGAATAGCAAGAGCATATTGATTATCACATCTTGAATATCTTCAAAAATAGCTTTAGAATTCTATTCTAATAAATTTCCCTGCAGATATAAAAATTAAGACACAGTACAGATGGACCAATCGAGGGATAATCTATAGAAGAATCAGTTTGTACTCTTATTAAAAAAATGTTTTATTTATTTTTGAGGGAGGGAGAGAGAGAGAGAGAGACAGAGAGAGAGAGAGAGAGAGAGAGAGAATGAGTGAGGGAGGGGCAGAGAGGGGGGACAGGACGAGAAGCAGGCTCTGTGCTGACAGCAGTGAGCCTAATGCAGAGCTCAAACCCACAGACCATGAGGTCAACCTGAGCTGAAGTTGGATGTTCAGCCCCCTGAACCCCTCAGGTGCCCAACTTGTACTCATAAAATATGTCAAGATCGTGGGGCACCTGTGTGACTCAGTCAGTTGAGCTTCAATTCTTTTTTTTTTTTTTCAACTTTTTAATTTATTTTTGGGACAGAGAGAGACAGAGCATGAACGGGGGAGGGGCAGAGAGAGAGGGAGACACAGAATCGGAAACAGGCTCCAGGCTCTGAGCCATCAGCCCAGAGCCCGACGCGGGGCTCGAACTCACGGACCTCGAGATCGTGACCTGGCTGAAGTCGGACGCTTAACCGACTGCGCCACCCAGGCGCCCCTGAGCTTCAATTCTTGATTTTGGTTCAGGTCATGATCCCAGCCAGGGTAATGGGATACATGGGATAGAGCTCCACTCAATGCTCAATGGGGAGGGAGCCTACTTCAGATTCCCTTGCCTCTGTCTTTCTGTCTCTCTCTCATTCTCTCTCTTTAAAAAAAGTGCTGGAATGGAGAGGTAGTTATAAAACACATTTTTAGGACAACTGTCAAAATTTGGGTAATTGTCAGTGGGTCATACAAGAGTATTATATCACTATTAAATTTCTGATCTTGACTATTTCACTATAATGATGTCATTGTTCCTACTCACCGAAATATGTAGGATGAAATGCTGATGTCTGCAACTACTGAAAGATTATCGAGACCATCAATGCTCAAATAATTCAGAGAGAACGTGTGCCTGAGAGAGTACACAAAGTGAGCATGAAGTGGTTAAATAAATGGGACAAATTAACAACTGGTAACTCTAAGTAAATGATGTGCATTTTTGTGACTTTCTTGCAAACGTCTTGTGAATCGAAAATTATATTTATTAAAAAATTAAAAAGAGGCAGAATTATAGCAGGAAAATTTTAAACAGTACTACTCCAATAATAATCATAATAATTAATACAATGCATTTGTATACTAACCATTAATAAAGCTTCTAAATATGCTAATTTATTTGACCTTATCATTGGAACAAATCTAAGATTTCAGATGTCCTTATTCCCATTTTAAAGATGGAGAAACCTGGAAATGGAACTACTTCATTGCTTTAGTTTGAAAGACTTTCATTTGAAGTCCTTTCTGTGGTAACTACACCACAGACTGTACAAATTGCCCTCATTTAGGTCATGAAGGCAAACCTGTGGTTTGTCCTGTGTTCGCTAACCAGCTGTCAAGCCAAAATAATTTGGGTGGTTGCAGATCAGTAAGCAGCTCTATAATTTAGAATCAATCTTCTAGGCTGTCTTGTCTCTTTTTTCATAGCATGTTATTGGTTTTTATTCCAAAGTTGTGCCTGCTTTTCTTGGCATGATCTATGGTGCAGGTGCACAGTTTTAGGAAAGAAACAATAGGAAACCCTACTGGATTATTGTGTATTACAAGGGGAAAGGGAGGAGGATCAATGTTAGACAAGTAGAATTGAGAAAATTACTAGGGAAATAAATTTGAATTTCATGCTTTTAAGAATTACATCAAATAATTCATATTTTATTTGAAAAGATGTACATGCTCTTTGGAGAGAGAAGGCAGGAAAGGGAGGAGGGTCTAGAGATTCATATTCCGGAAATCTTGTTTCACAAGAATACAAGACTTGTCTTCTAAATTTAGAATACTTTTCTTTATTTAAATTACTTAATCTATCTCTGATTCTTTGTGTATGAAGGCAGAAGAAGTGAGAATATAAAATTCTCTACGTTAGCACTTTAAATAAATGTTACTACATTTTATTAAGTAGTCTTCAAGGGTGAATGCAAGTCAGTGGCTATACAAGATGATCTACTGAATTCTAGGTAGAAAAAAATTGTATCTGGTTATAGAGATACATAAATAGATGGACAGATCGATAATTAGGGCTTATTTTTATATAATACAGTAGTATAGTAGCACTGATATATGAATTAAATATTAATTTAATAGTATATAATATTGTTATGCATTTATTTACATAATTAAATATACATATATTGAAAATCCCTGGTCACAAAAGTAGTTTGGAGTTCCAAGATTTAGTGTTCCTAAGTATTGTTTGCTATATATATCAAGGGGAAATAAAGGACACTAACATTTTAGTGTTAAATACACCAGTCTAAGTGTCACATAAAATAAGGCAATTCATTCTTTCATTGAGCAAGTATTCATCAATTGATATAAAAACAGCAAGGTGTAATGGCTAAAAGCACTGTATTCTGGAGTCAGACTACCTAGGTCGAATTACAAACTCTGCCACTAAGAAAGTGAGTCATGTTGGGCAAGTTTCTTAACCTCTCCAGACCTCAGTTTCCTCGTTTGTAAAATGGGGATGATGACTGAACCTACCTTACAGGGTTATTGTGATGATTACAAGGGTAAATACCTTGTATTTACACTTGAAGATGAAACACATGAAGATGCTTGGTACAATGTTAGAATACAGTAGATTTTGATTGTTTTTATTCATAGATTTGATCTGACAAATATTTATTGAGAGTCTAGTATGATCCAGGTACTGTAGTAAATGTGGGATTACTTGGTTGTCATGGACAAGGTCCTGCATTAAATTTTATGGGGAATAAAGAGACGTTTCAAAGAAAGGCATTGCCTTAGTATTATCTGTTGTTGGTTAGCCTAAACAATAAACATTTATTTTCTCACAGTTTCTGTGGGTCTGGAATTGTGACTTCTCCAGATACCTCTACCTTGAAGTCTTTTACTATACTTACTTATATGTAATAAACTGTGAAAACATGCAGTGGATTCTACTAATTAATACTCTCCAGTTCTTTCTCAACACCCAATTGGTAATAAATTTTACCACTATGACTAAAGTAATAATTCTGGATCTGTCAGAATTTTACTCTGTGGTTCATATTGTCCTTCCTCCACATAATCCCATTGTCACTTGGATGGCTGCTTCTTGTCTCAAAGTCTTTATAACTAATCGGATTATTCTTACCCTTTACCGATTTATTTTGGTAATAGCTGAGTAATATTGAATCTGTTTTCTCTCCTAAGTGCTCTGTGACTGTTTTTATGCTCTGAGAGCTTGTTTCTAGTGAAGGAATCCTCTACCTATGATCGACTAAGTGAATTTTTCTTTTTACTATAATGGTAAATATTCCCCTTTGTACTCTCTTATTTATTCTAGTGGTAATTTCCTGTTTTAAATCTGAGTTGGAAAAGGTCTTTGTTGCTGTCCTAAACTCTCTTAGATTTTACTGATGGCATTGATTTTGTATTTATTTGAGGAGTCATCTTGAAATGCTATACTGGAAAGTTTGAAGACTAACCATAATTTGAGAAATTGCTTTGTTTTGTGTCCTTGAATAATTTAACCTCACCGTTATAAATTACTTTTCAGTTCCTTTGGTTCTTCAGTTAACATAAGCATGAGTATGGTGTATACTTTGGCCTTACATTTTGTACCAAAATAAATTTGTACATGCATGCACTGCAGATTACATAGGAATTATCCATATCCTCACTGCTACATCACAATCCCTCCTAATTTGTTTGTACAATGAAACTTCACTGTTACTATCAAATTTATTTTCCAGAGGAAATTAGAAATCAGTATGGGAGCAGGGAATACATTGTTCCCTTCTCTCTTTGTGTAAAAGAAAAACAAAACAAAACAAAATAAAACAACACAATGAGTTTCTACTCTCAAGCCTCATCTAATTCATGTTGAACAGACCATGGTCAAGGACAGAGACCTGTGTCAAGCTGGGGACCCCTCATCAAGTCACATCTATTCACAATCAGGAGGACACGTGGAATGTGGTCATTAAATGATCATTTGTTAACCTGATTAATCTTTCAAGCTCCAAGCCCCTATTTCATTTTACTTAAAAGCATATTAAGAGAGAACATTGATATGTATAAATAGATCACATTTGTATAAATCAAGGCCCAAAGAACCAATTTCTATTCAAAACATAAGGTAAAGAAAATGCAAAAGGGAAAAAATATATAACTTCTCATTGTCATAAACATCACTCAAATTACCTCAATTTTGCTGGTGAATTTGATTCTTGTCTAATCTACCTTGGAATGTAAAGGGAGCCTTCAATAATAGAACTCATTTTGAGATTCTATATTATTTGTATCCTATCTTACTCTTAGTTTTTCTCTTTTGCAGGAATATATAATCATACACATTTATATACTATATTCACCTCTGATTTCAGCCAAAATGAGGTATAAGATAATATGTATAAGCAAATATATAGGTGATCACTGTGCAAACTTATTCACCATATAATTTCTTTAAGTGGAGAGATACTTACGGTTATTTATAGATTAGTAAATGGGAAAAAAGTACACAAAGAATTCCTCCATAAATCAGGTTAATGTAATATTATGAATAAAATAAAATACAATCACTAAACCAGCTTCAGTATGATTCACAGAGTAAAACAATTCCATATCTAGATCATACCTTGCACATAAGTTATACCTTAATGGATATAAACACATAGCTTCAATATGCCATATGAAACTTCACTAACCCTAAAATGGGAAAATTTAGTGTTATTTAATTTGTATAAATTTTTTATTATGAAAATTTTCAATGTATAAACACAAAGACCAGAATGACAAAATGTCAGGTATCCATCACCCAGCTTCAGAAACTCACCGATTTGGGGCCATTCTGTTTTTTTTTTTTTTTTTTTTTTTTATCTACGCTCCACTTAACTGGATTATTTTGAAGCAAATTCCAGATATATTTTACTTCAGCTGTAAATATCTTACTATGTATCTTTAAAAAAGATGGACTTTTTCTAAATATACATGCAATACTATTATTCCACTGTGAAAAAATGTAGGATAATCCCTTAATATTATTTTCTTTTGGTGTAACTGTTAATTTGATTGAATCAGAATTATGGAAACCAGGTAGGTCCACACATTGGATTAGGTTGATAGATTATTTTTCTCTTTTATCCTAGAAGTCCCCCTCCCTCTATTTCTTCCTTGTGATTTTTTTTAAAGAATCTGGACATTTGTTTTGTGGAGTTTTTAACAATATATATGTTGCTTCTTCCATCCTGTATAATTTAAGTACTCACCCAACCTTTTTTGTCCCCTTATAAACTGATAGTTCAATCTAGGGTCCTAATCTAAGTAGATTCAGATTTTTCACAAGAACACTTCATAGGTATATTGTATACTTCCATTGAGACACATAATACCTGCTTTTCTTTCTCTCTCTCTCTCCATTTCTCTGTCTTTCTTATTAAAGAAATCTAGGCTTATTGCCTATATTCAGTATTTCAATGGGGGGTGTTACAAAATGATGATTTTTTTAATTCTATCATTCCTTCTTCATGTATTAGTTAGAATAATTTTATAAAGAGAAAATTTCCCTGTGGTATGGTTTTATAGGAAAGTCAGGTTAAATGGTTAATTATTTCTTCTTTTGCAGACTGACGAATTGGTTCTCTAGCAACTTCTATAGTCCCAACAGACTTATAATTTAGTATCATTATATATTCCAGGATTATTTCACTTTTGAATATGTGGAACTTCTTCAAATTTAGTTATCTTAAGGTAAAGAAAAAGAATTTTTATATTTTTACAATACTTTTTTTTTCATTTTTGAGAGAGAGAGAGAGAGAGAGAGAGAGAGAGAGAGAGAAAGCATGAACTGGGAAGGGGCAGAGAGAAAGGAAGACAGAATCTGAAGTAGGCTCCAGGCTCTGAGCTGTCAGCAGAGAGCCTGATGCAGGGCTCAAACCTACGAGCCATGAGATCATGACTTGAGCCGAAGTCGGACGCTTAACTGACTAAGTCACCCAGGCACCCCAAGAAAACTTTTAAACCAAGACACTAACTGTAGCTGGAAATATAATAAAAGAGTAATATTAAAATACTAAAAGAAGACTTGTCCAATATATTAAAAGTGCAATTTGTATTTAAGAACAGACATTCCCCATTTATAATGCTAATAGTACTAAAACCTAGGCAACAAAATGGAATGATATCATTCTATCAAATTTTATTTCTAAATATCTACACTGTATTGTTTGCTATGTGTGGATATATATTGCAAACACTTTACATGATTTACCCTGTAGAATACTCACAACTTTACAAAGACATTATTACTACCATTTTACATTTGAGGATACCTAGCCTTGTTGAATGTCTGAGTGACATTTAATTTTAGAATCATGCCTTGTTTAACTTTGTGTCCCTAAAATCCCTAAGGGATCTATAAGTGGCTCCACAATATCCACCATCCTTCTGAACTTATCTATGTCTATGTACACTTTCCTGGAGGGATTTTGCAAAGCTTTAACCAAATTTGAAAGGAAACCGTGGTCAAAAAAATTGATGCAACATCTGAATTGATCAAGGAGAGTATTATGAAGACACTAGGAATTGAGGACTGAGAATCTGGCAATTTTAATTTCCACAAGCATTCCACTGATCTACCTGATATTAGAGGCACCACCTAATAGCTAGTGACCTTCCTTCACATTTATTTTTCCAGTATACATGACTTTACATCTAAAAACATATATATCTGAAATATATCTGAAATATATCTCCTACCTAAGTTTGAATATGTTTTCTGGTGCTATATAAGAATTAGTCATACACATTGCCAGGTTTTGCACTCTAGTCTTAAATTTTCAGTAGATATACATTTGTCAATGCCAAGAGTGAAAAAAACTATGTTGCATTAATTATAAAAGAAACACAACTATTTTAGTAAAAAAAGAAGCCTAAGGAAAATGCCACCATCATTAAATAAAATTTAAAGATTGCAAATAAATACCATTCATTTTAACATATGCAATTGGCAAGAGCGCCACGAATGAACCTAAGACTGATTTCTAACCCCATCTCTAATCACCAATTTCATAATAATTATAGACACACAAGACTGCCAGTGACTTTTTTCATATAACCTTTCTAAGTTACTCAAACCAATATTAGTATCAGCAATATTATTGGTGCTGTTTGAAATGTTTTTCACTGGATATACTGTTTTTAGGACAGCTCTGTGTCCTTTATCCTAGACTGTACCTTTACTTACAGAACTAAATCACAATATTGGATATTTGCCATTGATAAAATTTCAAAGATACATTCCTCAAATTATCAATAGTTTTAATAATGGATTCTAAGCACAGATCATTCTCCTAAGGAAAACAACAACAATAAAAAAATTTTTAAACCTTTTTGCCCTGATGGGTATTCTATTTCATTTCTGCTTAACAGTACTTTTTATCACCCTATTCATTAGGATAATCATCCTGGAACCATAAACACACTAAATGAAATGCTACAGGGGACAGATTACCAATATTTCTAATTAAAGATACTGTTGACCATAAGCTAATTAGAGTAAGCAACATTTTAAGCATGGCACAGAAACTATACAAATATAAATTACTGAGATTAAAGATAGTGTGTCAGTTGAAATTTTATCAGGCTATATAAGGTATTTTTACATTAAAATCAAGATAATATTGGGTTGGATTTGTTTCAGTGTAATTTTATTTAAAAAAATCTAATTACAGGTAAAGACCACACTTGGAAGAGTCAATAAATATTTAAATATTTAAATCTAAGAAGGAATAGACGCTACACACACTGCATCTACAATTCTTCTTTCTCTTCTTTTTTTTTCTGGCTTTGTCAGTCAGGTGGAAAATTGAAATATTACCTCATTGATATGAGCAAAGTTCAAACCTTCAAACCTTCACCTAGATAACTCAAGTGGAGACTTTTTTTTCTAGCTTGAATTAATCTATTTTGTTTTGTGATGAAGAGGTCATTGCTAATATCCAGAGTGAGGGGTCACAATAGCAAATGAATGAATTATCATCTCTTACATTTGTGTAAATAAGATAACTGTGAATAATATTTTTCTGTTTTACCTTGGGAATGCAATTCTGTAATGTATTAAGTCTTAGGCTGGAAAGGAAGTTAACCCTTTGGAAAACAGGAGGATAGGAGAAGGGCAATCTGGCTTTAGAGGTCAGGTCAAAGAGCAGGTTTAGTTTATCAGGATCATACTCTGGGATATCAAACACTGGCTCTAGGGAAGAGAAAAAATGTTTCCTACAAAACAGTAGGAAGAATATGTTTGTATGAAGCTAAAGTCAAAAGGCTTTAACAGATTTCTAAAGCAGAATGAAATCTTAGAGATTTAACAGTAAATTAAGAATTATATAGAGAGAACTTTGGCAAGATGGCGGCGTAGGAGGACGCTGGGCTCACCGCGCATCCTGCTGATCACTTAGATTCCACCTACACCTGCCTAAATAACCCAGAAAAACGCCAGAGGATTAGCAGAACGGAGTCGCCGGAGCCAAGCGCAGACGAGAGGCCCACGGAAGAGGGTAGGAAGGGCGGCGAGGTGGTGCGTGCTCCACGGACTGGCGGGAGGGAGCCGGGGCGGAGGGGCGGCTCACCGGCCAAGCAGAGCCCCCGAGTCTGGCTTGCAAAAGCGGAGGGGCAGGCGACTGTGTTCCGACAGCAAGCGCAACTTAGCGTCTGGGAGGACATAAGTTAGCAGCTCTGCTCAGAAAGCGGGAAGGCTGGAGGACAAAGAGAGGGAGAGTTGCTGAGCCCCCGGACGACAGAGCTCAATTTGGCGGGGAACAAAGGTGCTCCCCAGCGCCATCTCCCCCGCCCATTCCCCAGCCAAAATCCCAAAGGGAACCAGTTCCTGCCAGGGAACTTGCTCGCTCCACGCAAAGACCCAACTCTGTGCTTCTGCGGAGCCAAACGTCCGGCAGCAGATCTGACTCCCTCCCACTGCCACAGGGCCCCTCCTGAAGTGGATCACCTAAGGAGAAGCGATCTAAGCCTGCCCCTCCTGCCCCTGTGCACCTTGCCTACCCACCCCAGCTAATACGCCAGATCCCCAACATCACAAGCCTGGCAGGGTGCAAGTAGCCCAGACGGGCCACGCCACCCCACAGTGAATCCTGCCCCTAGGAGAGGGGAAGAGAAGGCACACACCAGTCTGACTGTGGCCCCAGCGGTGGGTTGGGGGCAGACATCAGGTCTGACTGCGGCCCCGCCCACCAACTCCAGTTATACACCACAGCACAGGGGAAGTGCCCTGCAGGTCCTCACCACGCCAGGGACTATCCAAAATGACCAAGCGGAAGAATTCCCCTCAGAAGAATCTCCAGGAAATAACAACAGCTAATGAGCTGATCAAAAAGGATTTCAATAATATAACAGAAAGTGGATTTAGAATAATAGTCATAAAATTAATCGCTGGGCTTGAGAACAGTATACAGGACAGCAGAGAATCTCTTGCTACAGAGATCAAGGGACTAAGGAACAGTCACGAGGAGCTGAAACGCTTTAAATGAAATACAAAACAAAATGGAAACCACCACGGCTCGGATTGAAGAGGCAGAGGAAAGAATAGGTGAACTAGAAGATAAAGTTATGGAAAAAGAGGAAGCTGAGAAAAAGAGAGATAAAAAAATCCAGGAGTATGAGGGGAAAATTAGAGAACTAAGTGATACACTAAAAAAGAAATAATATACGCATAATTGGTATCCCAGAGGAGGAAGAGAGAGGGAAAGGTGCTGAAGGGGTACTTGAAGAAATCATAGCTGAGAACTTCCCTGAACTGGGGAAGGAAAAAGGCATTGAAATCCAAGAGGCACAGAGAACTCCCTTCAGACGTAACTTGAATCGATCTTCTGCACGACATATCATAGTGAAACTGGCAAAATACAAGGATAAAGAGAAAATTCTGAAGGCAGCAAGGGGTAAACGTGCCCTCACATATAAAGGGAGACCTATAAGACTCGTGACTGATCTCTCTTTTGAAACTTGGCAGGCCAGAAAGAATTGACACGAGATTTTCAGGGTGCTAGACAGAAAAAATATGCAGCCGAGAATCCTTTATCCAGCAAGTCTGTCATTTAGAATAGAAGGAGAGATAAAGGTCTTCCCAAACAAACAAAAACTGAAGGAATTTGTCACCACTAAACCAGCCCTACAAGAGATCCTAAGGGGGACCCTGTGAGACAAAATACCAGAGGCATCACTACAAGCATAAAACATACAGACATCACAATGACTCTAAACCCGTATCTTTCTATAATTACACTGAATGTAAATGGATTAAATGCGCCAACCAAAAGACATAGGGTATCAGAATGGATAAAAAAACAAGACCCATCTATTTGCTGTCTACAAGAGACTCATTTTAGACCTGAGGACACCTTTAGATTGAGAGTGAGGGGATGGAGAACTATTTATCATGCGACTGGAAGCCAAAAGAAAGCTGGAGTAGCCATACTTATATCAGACAAACTAGACTTTGAATTAAAGGCTGTAACAAGAGATGAAGAAGGACATTATATAATAGTTACGGGGTCTATCCATCAGGAAGAGCTAACAATTATAAATGTCTATGCGCCGAATACCGGAGCCCCCAAATATATAAAACAATTACTCATAAACATAAGCAACCTTATTGATAAGAATGTGGTAATTGCAGGGGACTTTAACACCCCACTTACAGAAATGGATAGATCATCTAGACACACGGTCAATAAAGAAACAAGGGCCTTGAATGAGACACTGGATCAGATGGACTTGACAGATATATTTAGAACTCTGCATCCCAAAGCAACAGAATATACTTTCTTCTCGAGTGCACATGGAACATTCTCCAAGATAGATCATATACTGGGTCACAAAACAACCCTTCATAAGTTTACAAGAATTGAAATTATACCATGCATACTTTCAGACCACAATGCTATGAAGCTTGAAATCAACCACAGGAAAAAGTCTGGAAAGCCTCCAAAAGCACGGAGGTTAAAGAACACCCTACTAACGAATGAGTGGGTCAACCAGGCAATTAGAGAAGGAATTAAAAAATATATGGAAACAAACGAAAATGAAAATACAACAATCCAAACGCTTTGGGACGCAGCGAAGGCAGTCCTGAGAGGAAAATACATTGCAATCCAGGCCTATCTCAAGAAACAAGAAAAATCCCAAATACAAAATCTAACAGCACACCTAAAGGAACTAGAAGCAGAACAGCAAAGGTAGCCTAAACCCAGCAGAAGAAGAGAACTAATAAAGATCAGAGCAGAAATAAACAATATAGAATCTAAAAAAACTGTAGAGCAGATCAACGAAACCAAGAGTTGTTTTTTTGAAAAAATAAACAAAATTGACAAACCTCTAGCCAGGCTTCTCAACAAGAAAAGGGAGATGACCCAAATAGATAAAATCATGAATGAAAATGGAATTATTACAACCAATCCCTCAGAGATACAAACAATTATCAGGGAATACTATGAAAAATTATATGCCAACAAATTGGACAACCTGGAAGAAATGGACAAATTCCTGAACACCCACACTCTTCCAAAACTCAACCAGGAGGAAATAGAAAGCTTGAACAGACCCATAACCAGCGAAGAAATTGAATCGGTTATCAAAAATCTCCCAACAAATAAGAGTCCAGGACCAGATGGCTTCCCAGGGGAGTTCTACCAGACGTTTAAAGCAGAGATAATACCTATCCTTCTCAAGCTATTCCAAGAAATAGAAAGGGAAGGAAAACTCCCAGACATTCTATGAAGCCAGTATTACTTTGATTCCTAAACCAGACAGAGACCCAGGAAAAAAAGAGAACTACAGGCCAATATCCCTGATGAATATGGATGCAAAAATTCTCAATAAGATACTAGCAAATCGAATTCAACGGCATATAAAAAGAATTATTCACCATGATCAAGTGGGATTCATTCCTGGGATGCAGGGCTGGTTCAACATTCGCAAATCAATCAACGTGATACATCACATTAACAAAAAAAGAGAGAAGAACCATATGATCCTGTCAATCGATGCAGAAAAGGCCTTCGACAAAATCCAGCACCCTTTCTTAATAAAAACCCTTGAGAAAGTCGGGATAGAAGGAACATACTTAAAGATCATAAAAGCCATTTATGAAAAGCCCACAGCTAACATCATCCTCAATGGGGAAAAACTGAGAGCTTTTTCCCTGAGATCAGGAACACGACAGGGATGCCCACTCTCACCGTTGTTGTTTAACATAGTGCTGGAAGTTCTAGCATCAGCAATCAGACAACAAAAGGAAATCAAAGGCATCAAAATTGGCAAAGATGAAGTCAAGCTTTCGCTTTTGCAGATGACATGATATTATACATGGAAAATCCGATAGACTCCACCAAAAGTCTGCTAGAACTGATACAGGAATTCAGCAAAGTTGCAGGATACAAAATCAATGTACAGAAATCAGTTGCATTCTTATACACTAACAATGAAGCAACAGAAAGACAAATAAAGAAACTGATCCCATTCACAATTGCGCCAAGAAGCATAAAATACCTAGGAATAAATCTAACCAAAGATGTAAAGGATCTGTATGCTGAAAACTATAGAAAGCTATGAAGGTAATTGAAGAAGATTTAAAGAAATGGAAAGACATTCCCTGCTCATGGATTGGAAGAATATATATTGTCAAAATGTCAATACTACCCAAAGCTATCTACACATTCAATGCAATCCCAATCAATATTGCACCAGCATTCTTCTCGAAACTAGAACAGGCAATCCTCAAATTCATATGGAATCACAAAAGGCCCCGAATAGCCAAAGGAATTTTGAAGAAGAAGACCAAAGCAGGAGGCATCACAATCCCAGACTTTAGCCTCTACTACAAAGCTGTCATCATCAAGACAGCATGGTATTGGCACCAGAACAGACACATAGACCAATAGAATAGAATAGAAACCCCAGAACTAGACCCACAAACGTATGGCCAACTCATCTTTGACAAAGCAGGAAAGAACATTCAATGGAAAAAAGACAGCCTCTTTAACAAATGGTGCTGGGAGAACTGGACAGCAACATGCAGAAGGTTGAAACTAGACCACTTTCTCACACCATTCACAAAAATAAACTCAAAATGGATAAAGGACCTGAATGTGAGACAGGAAACCATCAAAACCTTAGAGGAGAAAGCAGGAAAAGACCTCTCTGACCTCAGCCGTAGCAATCTCTTACTCGACACATCCCCAAAGGCAAGGGAATTAAAAGCAAAAGTGAATTACTGGGACCTTATGAAGATAAAAAGCTTCTGCACAGCAAAGGAAACAACCAACAAAACTAAAAGGCAACCAACGGAATGGGAAAAGATATTCGCAAATGACATATTGGACAAAGGGCCAGCATCCAAAATCTATAAAGAGCTCACCAAACTCCACACCCGAAAAACAAATAACCCAGTGAAGAAATGGGCAGAAAACATGAATAGACACTTCTCTAAAGAAGACATCCGGGGGCGCCTGGGTGGCGCAGTCGGTTAAGCGTCCGACTTCAGCCAGGTCACGATCTCACGGTCTGGAAGTTCGAGCCCCGCGTCAGGCTCTGGGCTGATGACTCAGAGCCTGGAGCCTGTTTCCGATTCTGTGTCTCCCTCTCTCTCTGCCCCTCCCCCGTTCATGCTCTGTCTCTCTCTGTCCCAAAAATAAATAAACATTGAAAAAAAAAATTAAAAAAAAAAAGAAGACATCCGGATGGCCAACAGGCACATGAAAAGATGTTCAGCGTCGCTCCTTATCAGGGAAATACAAATCAAAACCACACTCAGGTATCACCTCACGCCAGTCAGAGTGGCCAAAATGAACAAATCAGGAGACTATATATGCTGGAGAGGATGTGGAGAAACGGGAACCCTCTTGCACTGTTGGTGGGAATGCAAATTGGTGCAGCCGCTCTGGAAAGCAGTGTGGAGGTTCCTCAGAAAATTAAAAATAGACCTACCCTATGACCCAGCAATAGCACTGCTAGGAATTTATCCAAGGGATACAGGAGTACTGATGCATAGGGCCACTTGTACCCCAATGTTCATAGCAGCACTCTCAACAATAGCCAAATTATGGAAAGAGCCTAAATGTCCATCAACTGATAAATGGATAAAGAAATTGTGGTTTCTGTACACAATGGAGTACTACGTGGCAATGAGAAAAAATGAAATATGGCCTTTTGTAGCAACGTGGATGGAACTGGAGAGTGTGATGCTAAGTGAAATAAGCCATACAGAGAAAGACAGATACCATATGGTTTCACTCTTATGTGGATCCTGAGAAACTCAACAGAAACCCATGGAGGAGGGGAAGGGGAAGGAAAAAAAAAAAGAGGTTAGAGTGGGAGACAGCCAAAGCATAAGAGACTGTTAAAAACTGAGAACTGAGGGTTGATGGGGGGTGGGAGGGAGGGGAGGGTGGGTGATGGGTATTGAGGAGGGCACCTTTTAGGATGAGCACTGGGTGTTGTATGGAAACCAATTTGTCAATAAATTTCATATAAAAATAAAAAAAAAGAATTATATAGAAAGCAGAACAGAAGTGGTTAGTCGTGATCTCAAGTTGGTAAGGAATTAAAGAATAACATTTATTGAATTCAGAGTCCTTTTTGCCAGTATATAAAAAATGGTACAAACATGAATCAGAATTTTTAATGTAAAGTGTATATAAGTATATAAGTAATGTTAAATGGAAAAGAATACCACTGCCCACACCAGAGGAGACCACTTTAAAAAAATATATTGGGTGTTTATAGGAGTGCTATTGACAATAGCCAAAGTACAGAAAGAGCCCAAATGTCCATCAACAGATGAATGGATGAAGAAGATGTGCTATATACATATGATGGAGTATTACTTGGCAATCAAAAAGAATGGAATCGTGTCATTTGCAACAATGTGGATGGAACTAGAAGGTATTATGCTAAACAAAATAAGTCAGTCAGAAAAAGAAAAATATCATATGACTTCACTCATATGTGGAATTTAAGATACAAAACAGATGAATATAAGGGAAGGGAAGCAAAAATAACATAAAAACAGGGAGGGGGACAAAACATAAGAGACTCTTAAATACATAGAACAAACTGAGGGTTTTTGGAGGGGCTGTAGGTGGAGGGATGGGCTAAATGGGTATGGGGCATTAAAAAAGACACTTGTCGGATTGAGCACTGGGTGTTATACATAGGGGATGAATCACTGGAATCTACTCCTGAAATGATTATTGCACTACAAACTAACTAATCTGGATGTAAATAAAATAACAATAATAATAATAAAATAAAAATAAGTAAATAAATAAAATATTGGGCCAATCTTCCTTGATTATTTTCTTATGATGTGTGTCTATTTATACACATATGTATATACACACACGTACGTACACGTATATATACATATGCATATATGTGCATGTGTGTGTATTTCACTTTTAAAATTATCATGATATCCAATTATTGATTTAAGACTATATCAGGAACATATTTCAAAGTTAAGAAAAAATTAGTTCTTACTCCGTTTAATAGCTGTTGGTATTCTGTAGAATAGCTATCACAGAAATTTTCTTCCTGATGGACATTTAGTTTAGATCTTTCCAAAGCACAAGGAAGAGAAGAAGTTTAATCCGATAGTGTTTTTCCTGGTCCCTGTATGTGCTGTTAAAAGTACCTGTGGGCTTTTCTCAGGGCTGCAGGAAACAAGTGGGTGAGGGATATTCCCCTAGGAATGCCAAGGAGATTTACTTGGCACAGGGAACCCCTTAGGCAGTAAAGCGACCTAACTTCTTTGCCTAAGGATCTCCCAAGAGGCAGAGACCTGTCTAGGATCTAGAATCTTCTTCCTCTCTCACAGAATAAACAGATAGTACTTTTGTCCTGAGAATCTTAAAGGCCTTCCTTTCAACCTGTGTCCTTTTCTCCAGTTTGGTAATTCTAGACCAGAACTCAGAGAGAGAGGGAGTAATGAATGCAGACTCAAGATATTGTCTTCCCATTATACGTGATATGGATTTTACAAAACTAGATTCTTTAATGTTAAAGGAAAATTAAACAACAACAACAAAAAACTCTAAAAGAGAAAATGGCTCATTAGATATAAGATTTTTTCAAAGGGAATGAACTAATCTATGGGGAATTATCCCAGTGGAGGGTTAGGGGAGAGGCTGTAGATAATAATGGAATAAATAAAACCAAATATTTGAATTTTCAAAACAACAAAATCAACACATTCAGGAAAATATATTCTGAGGAAACTAGCTGTCTTCAGAAAAATCCTAGAAAAATATTTAAATATGTAATATGCAAGCATTTAGAGGAGCATACAAGGATCAAAGAAGCCATAACTGGTTTCATAAATACCAGGCAAGATAAATTCCTTCCTCTCTTCCTTTCTCTTTTCTTTCTCATTCTTTGCTTCTTCTTCTTCTCCTTCTCCATCTTTTTTTTTTTTTTTTTTTTTTTTTTTTTTAAGTTTTTTTTTTTTTTCAACGTTTATTTATTTTTGGGACAGAGAGAGACAGAGAATGAACGGGGGAGGGGCAGAGAGAGAGGGAGACACAGAATCAGAAACAAGCTCCAGGCTCTGAGCCATCAGCCCAGAGCCCGACGCGGGGCTCGAACTCACAGACCGCGAGATCGTGACCTGGCTGAAGTCGGACGCTTAACCGACTGCGCCACCCAGGCGCCCCTCTCCATCTTTAATAATAGTAATAATAAATATATTTGTTTGGTAGATACATGGAAATTAAAATAAAAATATGGATTTTAGTTATTGTGAATAAGATGGTTAAATATTAGCTAGAAACTCACTGAACAAAAAGACATCAAAGTCGAAGAACAGATATATTCAAAGATTACTATGAATAAAAGAAGTATGATATATTGAATCCTAAAGACAGGTAGCACGGTACTATTAAGGGCAATGTGCTGAAACACATGAAACAAAGAAGGAGAAATATTTATGACTCCTGGCATTTAGGATACAAAAAGTCAATTACCAAGTATGGGAGAGGAAAAACATGGTTTGACAACAGTTCAGTAAAAGAGAAAAGAACATAAGCACTCTATGGATTATAGTTTCCCATCAGCTGTTTGTAGATCAATGGGGAGGTGGTTAACACAGACTGAATTATTGCAGTCTGAACAAGGGTGTTGATGGTTTCTTTTCACTCCTCCAGTTCAACTACTTTTGGGAAATATCCTTAGTATTTTTAAACTAATACAAAAGAGATGAAAACAATTACAGGCTGGATTTAGTTGAAAGAAGCTTCATGTAAGTACATTGTTGCAATTAATTAAAAATTACTTTGATTCCATGTAATTGATTTTAGTTGATAATCTCATACTCAAGAAAGTGGCACATTTATTGCACATTACTTTTATGAGAGTAAGTTAGTTTTCTTTTGTCAATGATCACAGAGAAGTTATAGAAATGGCAGATTTGCTATTATCATAAAAAGGAAAGCATTTGCCCTAATCATAGAAATCTATAAATATTTCTTTCACAAATTCTTCCTGTTGACGTCTGCAACAAAGCAAAAAGAAAAGTCAAAAATGTTCACCAATAACATGCTAGGTGCAAGATATTTTGAAAGACACTTTATGGTCAAAAACAACTCTTGAGAGTCAAATCTCCATGGCTCTCTCACACTTCTATATATCTTAAAAGCAGATGCACTGGCTTCCTTTTGCTCTGGGCTATCATTTTAAGGATGTTGCATAGCAAACAGCCATGGAAGATAAAAGCAGTGTCTTGCTCTCAAACTTGAGATTCCTCTTGGGTGACACAATGTATTGTGTGTGCTGATGTCACACGTCTCTCTTCATATAACCTTGAACAAATTGGGACTTGGGAAACTGGCACAAGAAAATGCTGATATGCTGGCTATTGCTATTGCAGTAAGTAATAGAGTTCTTTGTGTGACTGTCTTCTGCCAGCATCCATGAAACGGTGGCATGCTCTCTCAAAAACATCTAAAACAGAGCTACTGTCTTTAAAAAGGGGTCAATCTACTTAGGGAGACTACTGGTGGAATAAATCCATGTATAGATGTAAAAAATAAAACATTTAATGGCACACAAAATTTTATCTAAAACATGAAATATTAATTTGATATGATCATTTGACTAAATTAATAATGTAATTTTTAATTCTAACATGATTTACTTGTAATATTTATTTCTCAACTCAATGGTGTGAATTTTGGATAACTATATATATTGAAAGACTATTGTCAAATGTATGTTCTTCTTATTTAAAAAAGCCTATAAACTTAAAAAAAAAAAGTTTATCTCTTTAGAAGCCTTCCTCCAAGGTGAGGAGAATATTTACATAATCAACCACAACTTCTTATAGCCTATTCCAGGGCTATTGATATTTATTTTTTTTATTTTTTATTTTTATTTTTTTTTAATTTTTTTTCAACGTTTTTTATTTATTTTTGGGACAGAGAGAGACAGAGCATGAACGGGGGAGGGGCAGAGAGAGAGGGAGACACAGAATCGGAAACAGGCTCCAGGCTCTGAGCCATCAGCCCAGAGCCCGACGCGGGGATCAAACTCCCGGACCACGAGATCGTGACCTGGCTGAAGTCGGAGGCTTAACCGACTGCGCCACCCAGGCGCCCCATGGGGCTATTGATATTTAAAGGTTCACAAAGTGAAAGCCATTTCCACTTAAAAAATTAGTTCTAGAAGGCTATAATAAAAAAGACAGATAATAAAAAATGTTTATGTAGAAAAATCAGAATTGTCATATATTGTTGGTGCTGATGTAAAATTGTGCAGCCATTTTAGAAAACAGTTTGAAGTTCTTTAAAAAGTGTAAACACAAAATATAATCTAGAAATTCCACTCCTGGCTATATATCCAAGGGAATTAAAAGGATGAAGGGGCGCCTGGGTGGCTCAGTCGGTTGAGCGTCCGACTTCGCTCAGGTCACGATCTCACGGTCCATGAGTTCAAGCCCCGCATCAGGCTCTGTGCCGACAGCTCAGAGCCTGGACCCTGCTTCAGATTCTGGGTCTCCCTCTCTCTCTGGCCCTCCCCCCATTCATGCTCTGTCTCTCTCTGTCTCGAAAATAAATAAATGTTAAAAAAAAAAATTAAAAAAAAATAAAAAAAAAATAAAAGGATGTATACACACACACACAAACTTGTACATAAATGTTTATATTAACATCATTTACAACAGCCAAAAAGTAGGAAAAAACTGTTTACCAATTAATGAATGGATAAACCAAATATAGTATATCCACATAATGGGGAATTATTTGACCATAAAAAGGAATGAAAATACTGATACATGCCAGTAAATGAATGAACCTTGAAAATACACTAAATGAAAGACCAGTCACAAAAGATGACATATTATATTACTCTATTTATGTATTTATATTTTATGGAAATGCCTGGAATAGAGAAATCCATAAAATCAGAAAGTAAATTAGTGATTGCAAGGTAGCTTTCCCAGATCACTCTTTTAAAATGTGGGTTAGTTTCTTCCTAAGTGATCTCATAGTCCCTATATTTACCCCTATTGTGTATTTTCTACACAGTGCTACAAATGTCTTTTAATCTCTAAGCAGTTTGAGTACTGGGACTGTTTCATGTTTTGCTACTGAATCTCCAGTGTTTTGAATCATTTATTCATTCAATATATAGTTTTCAGTAGCTACCATATGCTAGGCCATAGGGACACAACAGTACCCAAAAGAAGATCTCTGCCTTGTGGAATTAGATTCTAATAGATTACATAGTGTGTTTTCAATAAGTATTTTTTAATACATGAATAAATGTAAAAATAAACATATATGTGTTTTATTTTAAAATCAACTGACAGTTCATAAAAGAGTGGCTACATTTAAAATAAAATGCTAAGGGAAAGTGAATACTTGGTCTTTTTGAATTTATACTCATCAAGGTTCATCAGACTCATAATTTTAACCAATACACAGATGTTAACCCTCTTGCCAAATTTATTTCATTACACGATATTAAAGCACATCATTCTAGATTCAAATAATCCTATTCACAAATAGTGATAAGAAGCATTCAAGCCACTAAAATGAAAGTGAAATCCCAGAGGCAAAATAAAAATCTACTTGGATTATCTGCATGATTAAACTTATATCATCTCTGAAATAACAAAACATGTAGACGGTGCATTCACTGCTTAGTTCTAAAGCAATCTGTATGTACTTAGGGACTCATAAATATCCTATTAAAATTAATTATACTACTAACCGATTTAATGCAATATGAAAAACCACAATTGTTTCAGCATTTATCATGGCATAATGATGCCTCTCAATATAGTGAATGAAGCCAACATATGTACACAATCCATTAAATCCATTTTGTTAAACTTTAAGGTACTCATAATTAGTCATCTCTTATACAGCACACTTGAGTAAGTTCATTTTTCTGTAATCTCCCACTAAGATTAGGAATTAAATAAACTATATGCCCCCTTTAAATCTACCATCTACAATTCTATTAATTTAGTTGAGCTATCTTGACCCAAATGTCTTCCTACATTATAAATACATATTTTTTAAGATGCATTTTAGCATATTCTTCTGATGAATGATAATGTCCTACAACTATTATAAATTGGTTTATGGTGGGAGAAGGAGGGGTCAAAGAGTTTAGAATATAAGATATTTTAAAAATTAAAATAATCATTTTCCTGAATGAATTTTCAGATCCTAATTAACCTGACATATGACTGATTCTCAAGTAGTTCCCATTCAACTTTAGAATTTTTTTTAACATACATTTTCCACTAAACTTAATTAAGTATACTACTCAATTAACTACACTACTTGTCTATAAAATTTCTAAATAAAAAAAATATTGAACATAAATCTTTTACAATACTCAGTCTTTTTAGACCATAATAAATTTGAGTTTCAATGGATATGGTTGTGATTTAGAGCTGAAGTCAACAAACTTCTTCTGTAAAGGCCAGATAGTAATTATTTTGGTGGGATATACAGACTCTGTTAATGATTACTCATCTCATTTGTCATATCATACAAATATCTGTAGACCCTAATAAATAAATGTACATGATCATATTTGAATAAAAGTTATTTTCAAAAATCAGCAGTGGACAATAGTTTGCCAATCTCTGTTTTTCAGACAGGGGGAATTGATCCCAAAATAAAAGTTTAAATCTGCTGTGAAAAACTGCATTAAATAAGCTATATACAGATGTCTAAGAATAAATTAATTATGGCTCTATTAAACTCAGATTTCTGGTCTTAAAATATCATTTTAAATCTATCAATCTCAATTATGGAGTGTTTTGCTCAAAGAAGGATATTTTCCTCCCAACATGGGGCATTGTATTGTTGAGCTACCATTCTCTTCTTCATTTAAGGAAGAACAGGTGGAAAAGGTCTATTTTTTTTTTAATTTTTTTTTCAACGTTTATTTATTTTTGGGACAGAGAGAGACAGAGCATGAACGGGGGAGGGGCAGAGAGAGAGGGAGACACAGAATCGGAAACAGGCTCCAGGCTCCGAGCCATCAGCCCAGAGCCTGATGCGGGGCTCGAACTCACCGGCCGCGAGATCGTGACCTGGCTGAAGTCGGACGCTTAACCGACTGCGCCACCCAGGCGCCCCAGAAAAGGTCTATATTAAATGTTAATATATTCTGAGTTTGATGTACACAAGGTTTGAGAACTCCTCTTTTGTTCTCAAAGAATCATATTAAAAAAAGAAAGATTCTTACTATATTTTTTTTTTCACAAGCATGGGGATTTTTGTTTTAACCACCCGGCATGTGTTTACTCTTCAAACTCTTCAATTAAAAAAAAAATGTATGAAATAATGTTATATTGTTTCATGAACCATTTGGAAAAATGTATTTGCTTTTGACTTCATTTATCTATCTATTTTTATCTAGGACTCTCTCCTTGAATCATTTTCAGCTCTTATCAAAACAGCATGCTTTTATCCTGGAAGGAGGACAAATATAACAGTACTTCAGTTCTCTAAGGTGCTTCCCTCCTGTGGTACTGATATCCTAAATTAAGAGCCTCCACTGAAAGTGTTTAAGATTTTGTAGCAAAGATAGGACAAGACACAGCAGTTAGTCCAAGAGAAGGGCAAGTGAGCAGTGTGGTAGTAAGTGGGTTAATAGGAAAACTAGGGCACTGAGGATCAGCCTTCAAAAGAGAGCAATCTCATCACCCTGACAGGTGGCATCAAAATTCCAACAATTGGACTGCTGTGGCCAATACCTGCTGCTGCTCTCACTGCCCCACTTCTGCAGTCATCTGTTGCTCCAAATGAGACAGAGAGCAAACAGAAACTTACACTCTTCTTTTATTTAAAAAAAATTTTTTTTTTTCAACGTTTATTTATTTTTGGGACAGAGAGAGACAGAGCATGAACGGGGGAGGGGCAGAGAGAGAGGGAGACACAGAATCGGAAACAGGCTCCAGGCTCTGAGCCATCAGCCCAGAGCCTGACGCGGGGCTCGAACTCCCGGACCGCGAGATCGTGACCTGGCTGAAGTCGGACGCTTAACCGACTGCGCCACCCAGGCGCCCCTACACTCTTCTTTTAAATGTATTCAAACTAAATTTTACAAGTCAATTACCTTCTATGACAAAAGAAAAGTAATAATCATTTCTAACCATATAAACTGGATCATTTACATTTTTGTGAGGTCTTATTTAAGAGAATCGAAATAGGGGCGCCTGGGTGGCACAGTCGGTTAAGCGTCCGACTTCAGCCAGGTCACGATCTCGCGCTCCGTGAGTTCGAGCCCCGCGTCGGGCTCTGGGCTGATGGCTCAGAGCCTGGAGCCTGTTTCCGATTCTGTGTCTCCCTCTCTCTCTGCCCCTCCCCCGTTCATGCTCTGTCTCTCTCTGTCCCAAAAATAAATAAACGTTGAAAAAAAAATTTAAAAAAAAAAAAAGAGAGAATCGAAATACTATATATCACTTACTACCCTAGAATGTTATTCTTATAGACATTCAATAAACAAACTTACTAAAAAATTAAAATATATTTGCTATTAAATAGAGCACTTAAACATACTAATTCAACTAATTATTGAAAATTGGACTTTTTGTGTCTTGTGTATAAAGATCATATACTTGAGAAATTTTCAGATGCAGAAAATATTTTTAGATAAAATGCTAAATCAATTTGTTAGTAATTTAATTTATATGGGAGAAATATATCTTGCATCTGCCCGCTTTTCCTTCTCCAAACAAATGTGAATTGTCAAATGGAACTAAAATAATTATTTTGCATAGAAAACAGTTATAAACATATTAATGTTTTAAATCACCACCTGGAAAAAGAACTTAATCACCAAAATTACTTTAAAAATGCATAAGAAAAAAATTTATTTCTCCCTTATAATTATAGGAAGCTTGTAACAATAGATACTAAATTACATTTTACTAAATTGACCTAAGGTATAAAATGCTGGCAAAGTTTATCCATTATGCAATAAAATACATTTTCAAGTTGTTCAGTATAAAATCTATTGTTTTTTAAACATTTTACATAATGTTAAAAATGAGATAACAGTTCCACAACTAATACCTTATATGGTAAAGAGTAACTTTTATTAATTCTTCAACATCTGTCTCCTCATAAATAAGAAATACCAACATTAAAAAATATGTTAAAGATTTAGAAATCAACACTGCTTAAAATTTCACAACTTAATAATATTAAAATTCATTATATTCAGTTTCCCAAAGAAGAGTTGCAATATTCTGTAAAATGAAAAATGTGACAGGCAAAGAAATGTCGTTAAGTCAAGTCTGCATAAATACAGACAGTATATCATCAGCAGTTTCATAACACATTTAAAGCCTTACATAAAAGCCTATGCTATATTACTAAATATATGATTTCTGAATATCTAGAAAGAAGGACTGATTTCTAAAGCACAGGATGAACTAACTCACTATGAAAGGATCTAAATGTTCTTTTTTTTTTCCATAAGCCTAATCAGTTGGTAGGTAGAAAGAATGGTATAGATATTGTATAAAGAGGTTTCAAGCGAGAAATTAGACATTTTTGTCACGTGATATCTTCTCATACAAAAGTGAAAAATGAGACCCAAACGATAAAACAGTAAGGTAAATTCATATCTTGTTGAACACTGGTGCTAAAAAATGTCAAGCTAGAGAAAGGGCTCTGCTGCTGTAGTTTTTCAATTGCAGAGAAAGGGGGAAATGAATATCCAAATACATGGAACTTGTTTTCAAAATTACACTTGCCACCTTGTTCAGTGGATGAGGCACATGGTGATAGAAGAATGAAAAGGCGCATAACGAGAAGAAAGATAAGACAATAGAAATAAGCTCCAAAATGAAAAAAAAATTACTTGTAAAAGACTTAAAAACTTACAAACAGATTGAAGGATTTTTAAGAAAAAGATGGACATAATGAATAGGGAAATGGGGGGGAGGGATCAAATAAACCTCTTAAACCAAAACCCACAATATTCAAAATGGAAAATTTACTGGGAGGGTTTAACAGTAGATTAGAAACTGCAGAAGAGATCACTAAATTTAAAGTCATAGTAATAGAATCCACACTGAAAAGGGTAAAAAAAGAAAGGCTAAAATAAAAGAAGAAAGACAGTGATTTGAGGGACAATATCAAGCAACTTCATATAAGTAAATTAGAGTTCCAGATTTTTGAGGTGGGAAAGGAGAAAAATATTTGAATAAAAATGGCAGAAAAATGACCAGATTTAATGAACAATAAGTCCACAAATCCAAAAAAAGCTTATGGAACACGAAGTAGGATAAACACAAATATAGTATACTTAGGCATATCATAATTAAATTGCTTAAAACAAATGATAATAAAATCTCCTAAAAACTCTCTGAGAAGTTGAGATACATTACACATACAGGAACATAAACATAAAAATGAACTCAACAGAAACAATGTGAGCCATAAGTCAGTAGAATAACATCATTAAAGTGATAAAAGACAATTAAGAGGGAAAAAGGCACTCCTGTAAAATAGAACAATTTTCAGAAGAAGAAAGAAAATAGAAAGAAAGAAAGAAAGAGAAGGAAAAAGACAGACAGGAAGAGAAAGAGAGAGAGAGAAAGAAAGAAAGAAAGAAAGAAAGAAAGAGAAAGAGAAAGAAAGAAAGAAAGAAAGAGAAGGAAAAAGACAGACAGGAAGAGAAAGAGAAAGAAAGAAAGAAAGAAAGAAAGAAAGAAAGAAAGAAAGAAAGAAACAGAAAGAGAAAGAAAGAAAGAAAGAAAGAAAGAAAGAAAGAAAGAAAGAAAAGGAGAGAAAGAAAGAAAGAAAGAAAGAAAAGGAAAAAGAGAAAGAAAGAAAGAAAGAGAAGGAAAAAGACAGAAAGAGAGAGAGAGAGAGAAAGAAAGAAAGAGAAAGAAGGAAAAAGACAGAGAAAGAAAGAAAGAGAAAGAAAGAAAGAGAAAGAAAAGAAAGAAAGAAAGAAAGAAAGAAAGAAAGAAAGAAAGAAGGAAAGAAAGAAGGAAAGAGTGAGTCACTATGAGATTTGTGGCACAAGAAATGTAAAAAAAAAAAAAAAAATGTCATGTAGGCCGAAGGAAAAAGTTACCACACTGAAACAGTACAGAAAAAGAAATGAAGAGATCTAGAACGGATAAATATGTGGATATATATAAATACTTTCCCTCACAATTTCTTCTGTATAAAATAAGAATAACAACAATGTATTGTGTGGTCTATAGCAACTGCACAAGTAAATATTATATAATAGCAGAAAGGATGAGAGAGGAAAATAGAAGTATATTGTAAAATTCTTACAATATATATGAAGGTGGCATAATTTTACTTAACCGTACTGAAATAGTTAAATGCATATTGTAAGCTAGAGAGCAATCATGGTGGAGGGAAGAAAGGCAGAAAAAGAATATATAACTAATAAACTAATACAGGAGGTAAAATGGACACTAAATATAATAAATAATATAAAAGAGGGGAAAGAGACAAAGAATAATAAAATAGAAAATAGGAATATGGTAAATATATACTAAACATCAATATTTAAATATGAATTGGAACAGCATATAAATAAAAGAGTGGATAAAGAAGCACCCACTACATATTATATAACATACACTTAAAATTTTTTGTAATGTTTATTTATTTTGAGAGAGAGAAAGACAGAGTGATCAGGGAAGGGGCAGAGAGAGGAAAAGGAATCCAAAGCAGGCTCCTGGCTCTGAGCTGGCAGCACAGAGCCTGACACAGGGCTTGAACTCACGAACCATGAGATCATGAGCTGAGCTGAAGTTGGATGCTACCAACTGAGTGAGCTACCCAGGCGCCCCTATAACATATACTTAAAAATTTTTTTTAATGTTTGTTTATTTTTGAGAGAGAGAGAGAGAGAGGGAGAGAGAGAGAGAGAAGGGGAGGGACAAAGAGAGAGAGAGGAAGACACAGAATATGAAGTAGCTCCAGGTTCTGAGCTGTC
Organism: Prionailurus viverrinus; assembly: GCF_022837055.1. NCBI lineage: Eukaryota > Metazoa > Chordata > Mammalia > Carnivora > Felidae > Prionailurus > Prionailurus viverrinus. Next base: position 68,066,866 of record NC_062569.1, on the reverse strand, counting down.
AGTGCAGAGCCCAACATGGGGCTTGAACTCATGGATCATGAGATCATGACCTGAGCTGAAGTCAGACACTTAACCGACTGAGCCACCCAGGGCCCAAACATACTTTTAATATAAAGACAATTTGGTTAAAATAAAGAGATGGGAAAAGCTGGAGTGGCTGTAGTGATATCAGACAAAATAAGTTTTGAGACAAGAAATATTAATAGGGATTCTAAAAAGGACATTTTAAAATGATAAAGAGGACAACTTATCAAGAAGACATTAACAATCTAAATGTGTATACACATTGATATCAGAGCTTCAAATTCACATAGCTGAGAAGCATTAAAGAAGATGTAAATAAATGAAGAGATTTACCAGGTTGATAACTTGGCAGACACAACACTGTTAATATTTCAATTCTTCTCAAATCATTTTATACATTTAACACAATGTTACTCAAAATTCTAATTGGTTATGTTATAGAATTGGCAAGTTTATTTTATTTTTGAAAGTAATAACCAGTTTCCTTAAAAAAATAAACAAAATTGGTAATACTTTAACTACATTAACTAAGAAAAAAAGACTCAAAAACCAAAATGAGAAATGGCAGAGAAAACAACACAATAGATGATAACAGATTACCACAATTATATACTAACAAATCAGATAATTTAGAAACAAACAGATAATTCCTAAAAACAGAAAAGTTACCAAGATTGAATCATGCATCTTGAATCCAAGAAAGAGGAAATTTTCTTAGACCAGTAACAAGAATGAAAGTTGAATTAGGAATCAAAAAACCTCCCAGCACAGAAGAGCCCAAGACCATATGTTTTTACTGGTGAATTCTACCAAACATTTAAAATAAACAATTAATTTACAATCTTTATCAAAATCTTACTCATAAAAGGGGCACCTGGGTGGCTCAGTAGTTTAAGTGTCTGACTTTGGCTCAGGTCATGATCTCACGGTTCGTGAGTTTGAGTCCTGTGTCAGTCTCTGTGATGACAGCTCAGAGCCTGGAGCCTGCTTTAGATTCTGTGTCTCCCTCTCTCTCTGCTCCTCCTCCATTTGCACTCTGTCCCCTTCTCTTGCAAGAATAAATAAACATTAAGAAAAAAATCACCTTACATATAATGGACTAGAGGGAATGCATTTAGAATCAGTCCACTACTAACTACCCTAATACTAAAGCAGGATTAAAACAATACAAGAACAAAAAAGTCCAGTGATTACACTACAAAGCCAGTGTAATCAATATAGTTATAATGCTGTAACAATAGACAGACAGATCACTAAAACAGAATCTGGTTAATAGACTCAACCTTATATGATCAATTAATTTTTAACCAAATCAATTTAAGGTGAGTATATAAGGAAAAGAAAGTCTTCACCAAATTCTGTTGGCCAACTTAATATCCACAAGGAAAACAAATTGCTTTATACTTATTGTGCCAATAAACACATAAAAAGATGCTCAAAATCATTGATTATTGGGGAAATGCAAATTTAAGCTATGATGAGAAACAAGTATACATATGCTAGAATGTTAGAATAAAGATATTTTAAGAATGTGGAACAAGGGGACTCACATGCATTCCTAGTGGGAGTGTAATATGTTACTTTGGAAAGCTGGTTAGCATTTTCTTACTAAGTTAAACACTACAAACTTACTGTATTGTACTGTATGACTTACTGTATGACACAGCAACTCTACTACCAAGTATTTGCCAAGAGAAATGAAAACCTGTGTTTTCTTTATTTTTTTTAATGGTTATTTATTTGAGAGAGAGAGAGAGAGAGAGAGAGAGAGAGAGAGAGAGAGAGAGAGACTGTGTGAGCAGGGAGGGGCAGAAAGAGAGGGAGAGAGAGAGGTTCCCAACCAGACTCCACACTGAGTGGGGCTCAATCCACGACCCTGAGATCATGACCTGAACTGAAATCAAGAGCTGGCTGCTCAACTGACTGAGCCACCCAGGCGCCCCAAAACCCTACGTTCTCAAGAAGATTTATATATGAACCTTCATATGAGGTTGATTCATAATAGCTTCAACCTGGAAATAATCAAAATGTTACTCATCAAGAAAATGGATGAGCCGACTGGTATGTTGCAAACGATAGAACACACTCAGCAACATTCAGAAGAAAATTACAGATATAAATAACATAAATTAATTTTAAAAATATGTTGCACAAAAATGCCGGACTCACAAAATTATAGGATTCCATTGATATGAAGTTCTAAAACAGACAAAATAAATCTACAGTAATGGAATTTTGATCAGTATTTTCCTGAAAGAAATAGTAGTAGGATTGACAAGAAAAGAGCATGAAAGAACTTTAGGGAATGATGAAAACGTTTTATATCTTGTTCATGGTGGTGGTTAAACGGTTGTTTACATTTGCCAAAGCTCCACACATTTTCCATGTAAAATGGGTGCATTTTATCACATATCATAAATAAATTATATCTCAATACAGTTGATTAAAAATTCAATGGGATAGGGAAATACTAGCTATGCTTCATTCCACGTGAAGATTTTCAGATGGTTTTGGTTGGTTGCACATTCAATTTAATCCAAACAGCTGCCACCAAATAATAATAATAATAATAATAATAATAATAATAAATAATAATAATAAATAAGAGACTTCTTACATGTGGGATTGTCTGAATAGAAATGCTGTAACCAGGCACCTGGGTGCTCAGTCAGTTAAGCATCTGTCTTAGGCTCAGGTCATGGCCTCTTAGTTCGTGAGTTTGAGCCCCACATCAGGCTCACTGCTGTCAGCACCAAGCACACTTTGGATCCTCTGTCCCCTCTCTCTGGCCCTCCCCCATTTTTTCTCTCTCAAAAAATAAATACATCATTCAAAAAAAAAGAAAGAAAGAAAGAAATGAAGTAACCGTAGGTCGACAGTTAGTATTGCCAACCCTAGCAGTATGACCAAGTGTAATATTATGTCCAGTTCTGCATAGCATGTTAAGAGGGTACTTTAAGATGCTGCTGCTCTTAATGAAGGATCACAGAGAGAAGTTCAAGGTGGCTAAAATTGCTTTTAGCCTGGGACACAGGAAACTTGGGATCTTGTGGCTGTCCTAAAATAGAAGGTTAATGTGGCAGAGACTGTTCGATGCTACATCGATTTCCCCCTACTCCCTTATTAACAGAATCTCAATTTCACTGGATATGGCAGTGTGCCCAGGTATGAAAATTCTTTTCTCAAACTCCGTTTTAGTTAAGGCCAATGAAAGATAAGCAAAAATGTGGGGGCAAGACTTTAAGAAAAGACCTTAAAAGATGAGGCCAACTTCATGGACTTGGATCTCACTCTCCTCGTTCCGAGTGCTGAAGGGGAGCTTCTCTCCTACCGACATAAGTTAAAGGCAGAGACTTTAGGTATAATTATCTTTGAGATGGTGAATTTACACCAAGCCTTCTACCCAACTACTCATTTTGTGAGAAAAACAAGTTAGACAAGTCCACCGGTTATGCTTTTGTTGTTGTATAGGCAGGAAAAACACAAAACCCCTAAATGATACAGGTAGATTATGAGGAATGCACAGATATATTTACTTTTACTTCAGAATAGTGTGAATGACTTACAGATAAATAGGTATTTGGTCAATATCAGGAAGTATTTAATGGAGGAGTTTACAGCAACCGAATGGGCTTTCTAACAATGTAGTGACTTTTACTGCGCTATGACAGTTCAGCAGAGTCTGTAGAAAGTGTCAGCCATACTAAATGAAGTCTGCCTATAAGCAGTGGATAAGAAATTCTGTGAGCTAATTCCTAAGGGTTATTCCTTTAAACTCTAAGATAGTATGGCTGAGCTTTTTTGAGACTAATTGCATTCGCTTATTTCTTGTTGTGACAGGAATTTGGCCTAAGGAAGTAAAACTATTTTGCCTCAGTATGGTAATATCTCTTCTAGAAACTATTAGGAGAGTAGAAGGAGCACTTTTGTGGATGTAGTTTTCTAAAGGTCACATAGAACTTCCAGGTATTACAGATTTTGAAAGATGAATGATAGCCATTTTAGTAATTATCAAATCATTTCCAAGGACTTATATAGCACATAGAATGATTTGTAAATAATATTATCCATAATATTAGTTGATAGTCCTTTTAGAATTCTAAATTCAGCATTTTATGAAGCATTACAAATAAAAAGGAATTTTTAAGATAAAGCTAAATAGAAAAGTAAGAAGTTAGTTGCTGCAAACGACTAGACACATTATAATTTAAAATTCTGTTAATTTGTTAATAGCCAAATCATTCTTTTGGGATACTGAATTCCACACTTTTCAAACCAGCCTTCACCCTATAACAGAAGATATGGTTCAATGATTCACATTTTTAATCAACAGTCTTTTCAGACATTTTAGTGACTCTATATATGGCAATATTATGACATTCAGGGCCAGAGAGCACGGGTTCTATACTTACTTCCAGTTGAAACTAAAGAGGTTCTCAAAAGCTGTCAGCATTTTTCCTTTATGTTCTGAAAGCTGCCTGAACTTGTCAGTTTGCTTTCACTGCACTTTCATTGAAATAATGCAAGAAAAAAAAAAAAAAAAGTACAGTGTCAACACCTTTACATTTCTTTGCAATAGGGTAGAGATGTCACAGGACCATAGACTGTTGGAATCAGAAGGGTATTTAGATATCATTAAGTTCAGTATCCCCATTTTATTTATTAGGAAAACTGTAGAGTCCAGAGGACCTCTCAAAACCACACACATAGTAGATCTAAAACTATCATGTGACACCTAGAGCTGCTGGTCATCTGGCTCTTAACAAGCACATAGAAAAAGCAATTTTTTAGATCATACCCTTGATTTATTGTCAATAATTGTAAATTCTAGTCATTTTTAATCCTTAAAACAAAAGATTAGAAGCAGCAGTAGTTAATAATTTCAATTTTATACAGAGATTTATGATTCACAAATACGCTTTATCAAGTAAGTTTCCAATATTTCATTTTCCTATATTGGGTGCTTTAGAAAGAAAAAAAAAAGAACCAAAACCCATTTTATTCAAATTTTATATTTAAAATCATAGGTAACAATAATGGAAGATTTCTCCCATTATCTTTGCTCTCCTACTAACATAGTACCAGATAAATGACTTCCCAGGAAAATGGATAGAATAACATTTTTTTTTTCTATTTTGTTCGGGGTTGACAATGAACTATATCTGAATATTGGAATAATCATTCTTTTATCCTTTGTAGTCAGATTTACTTTGTGCAGTGGCAACATGATCAGACAAGCAGCTCTCAGATGACATGTGACAATACTACATTCAATCTTAGCAAGCAGCACCTCAATTTCACACTTGTGGGAGGCTGGATTAACCCAATTATGTTTTGGAGGTTAAGGGAAACTTTACATTTGCAGAACACCATCCTTCAGAGACCAGGAGGTAGAATGTTGTTATCTCAATAGAATCTCATGGAAGCAAAAGATCAGTTAGTTATTAAATTTTAGCACACAATCAGATGGAGGGTTTTGAAGGAAGTAGATATGATTCTATAATAATGAACTCTGACTTCTTCACTTCAATCCTCAGAAATGTGTGAAACTTGAGACTTCCATTTAGCACACCTGTCAGGTAAAATATTTCCAGTGTACCAGTTCCAGTCTCTTGGTTCTAGCACAGTTAAAAAAATATAGAGATAAAGATAGATAGAGAGAGAGATAGAGATAGAGATAGAGACAGAGATAGGGATAGAGATGATAGAGATAGAGATGAGAGAGAGAGAGAGAGACAGATCTTTTCTGGCTATTGCCCTTCTAAAGTGTAAAGACAGGGGTGCCTGGATGGCTGAGTAGGTTAAGTGTCCGACTTTGGCTCAGGTCATGATCTAGCGGTTCGTGAGTTCTAGCCCTGCGTCAGTCTCTGTGCTGACAGCTCAGAGCCTGCAGCCTGCTTTGGATTCTGTCCCCCTCTCTCTCTGCCCCTCCCTTACTTGTACTCTGTCTCTCTCTGTCTCTCTCTCAAAAATAAATAAAATAGGGGCGCCTGGGTGGCGCAGTTGGTTAAGCGTCCGACTTCAGCCAGGTCACGATCTCGCGGTCCATGAGTTCGAGCCCCACGTCGGGCTCTGGGCTGATGGCTCAGAGCCTGGAGCCTGTTTCCGATTCTGTGTCTCCCTCTCTCTCTGCCCCTCCCCCGTTCATGCTCTGTCTCTCTCTGTCCCAAAAATAAATAAACGTTGAAAAAAAAAATTAAAAATAAATAAATAAATAAATAAATAAATAAATAAATAAAATATTTTTAAAAATTGAAAAAAAGTGAAAAAATAACTAAACTAAAACTGGGTAAAGAATCAAGTTCACAAAATGTAACTTTTTATTACAGATATCAGATTTATTGGACACTTTATAAATTATAATAAGTTCCATTTATAATACATCAAAGCCTCATTCTTGATGTTAAGTATATCTTTATCTTTTGTATCTCTGATGGTCCAATTTCAAATGTTCACCACACTCAGGAGAACATATACTTTTCTCTTTTTTTTTAAGTTCATTTATTCATTTTTAAGAGAGACAGAGACAGAGACAGAGACAGAGACAGAGAGAGAGCATATGCACAAGCAGGGATGGGGCAAAGAGAGAGGGAGAGACAGAATCTTAACCAGGCTCCATGCTCAGCTTGGACCCTGATACGGGGCTCGATCCCACGACCCTGGTATCATGACCTGAGCTGAAATCAAGAGTCAGATGCTTAACTGACTGAGCCACTGAGGCGCCCCAGAAGAATATATACTTTTAAACCTGTTTTGGTTTTTTTTTGGAATGAGAAAGTACATATAATTTCAATTTGATGGAATAAAGAAAGTTCACAAAATTTAGTTTTATATAAAGTTATCAAAGTGAAAACTAGGCCATAGATGATTTAATCTTCATGAAAATAGAATAGGATTTAAAACCACACACTTCTGTTCTGACTTTGCCATTTTAATAGAGGTATAGCTTAAGGCAGTTTACAAAAACTGTGAATCGGGATCAGTTTCCTGTTATGTAAAATGGGGATAACAATATTTTCTAAATGGGTTTTAACTAAATTAAACAACATATTGAAATCATATAATCTGTAAGAATGCATGTCAATATTAATTTGATATTCATATGTAAAAACAAATGAACACTGTAACTTGTCACTTCACTAGCCAATAAATACACCATTTCCCATGTGTTCTCAAGTAAAATCTAGATTAATTCCTGAAAACGTTCAATACATGATTTTCAGATACACTTGCTTTATTTTTCTTCTTAAAAACAGTGGTAATGATATGCAATCAAATGTATCATCCATCAGTTATCCCAAAATGAATTTCTTAGTAGTGAATGGAATAGATCACATGAAATGTAGTGCTATATAACACATAATTCTCCTTAAGCAGTTTAAGAAAAAAAAAAAGATTATTTTAGTGCATGGACAATATCAGATTTTCCAATAGAAATGTATTGTCTCCATGTTACCAGATGGAGTTACAAGGAATATGAGTCAAAAAGTTTAAAATTGTCAAAAAAAAAAGTTTAAAATTGTCAGTTTGATTTCTCTCCTCTCTGAGTAGGTCTCTTTCCAAGCTAACCTGTGATATATCTTTTGGATGTATCCCTACACTCATTTTTATTGTCATATATACTTTCATTATAATTAAACAAATGTAAATTTATATTTTGCTACAAATACAGGGTACTACACTCATCCACCATTTATACTTGGCTCAAAGAAGGTTGTCTTTGCCTTCACAAATGGAGATTAGGACTACGTTAATTTAGATAAGAAGGAACCGAGGGGCACCTGGGTGCCTCAGTTGGTTAAACGTCTGACTTCAGCTCAGGTCATGATCTCGCGGTTCATGAGTTTGGGTCCCATGTCAGGCTCTGTGCTGACAGCTCAGAGCCTGAAACCTGCTTTGGATTCTGTTTCTCCCTCTCTTTCTACCCCTCCCTTGCTCATGTTCTGTCTTTCTCTCTCAACAATAAAATAAGCATTAAAAAAAAAAAAAAAAGAAGGCACTGATAGGGGTTGGCATTCTTTGGGAACATCAAGCATGGGTCTTAGCTACTATCTTCCAAAAATAATTTCCTTCACTACAGTCTGTGTGTTACTGGGCTCAGGGGGAATATAAAAAATAAAATTGAAAAGTCTAAAAAGGAATTTAAAAGACAGTAGATAGTTGGTGACATCATTCCCAAATCTACAACCCAAGGAAATTACATGACTGGGAGACTTCTATTCATTTTCTTAGATATAGAATCTGCTCCATTTCTCCCATCAACTTCCCTTTGTTTCTTCTTTCTTTCCTCCACTATCACATTCTCTTCCTTTGGTTTGTAATCTTCCCCACCAGTGATGTTAAAATGAAACTAATCTTTTGGTTTTATGAATAGGGACAAAGACTTATTTATGTGTTCTTAACAAAAAGAGAGACAGAGAGAGAGAGAAAGATGAGTTAGGCCTTTCATTTTCTAAGAAGAGAAGGAAACGGGAGAGAGGCAGTAAGAGAGATACAGAAAAAAAGACATAATTTTAATTTTTTTAATGTTTATTTTTGACAGAGAGAGAGAGACAGAGCATGAGCGGGGGAGGGGCAGAGAGAGAGGGAGACACAGAATCTGAAGCAGGCTCCAGGCTCTTAGCTGTCAGCACAGAGCCCAACATGGGGCTCGAACTCACAGACCATGAGATCATGACCTGAGCCAAAGTCAGACGTTCAACTGACTGAGCCACCCAGGAGTCCCAAGAGATAATTTTTTTTACTGTTTATTTATTTATTTTGAGAGAGAGAGAGAAGGAGAGCATGTGCACATGAGCAGGGGAGGGGCAGAGAGAGAGAGAGAGAGGGAGAGAAAACCCCAAGTAGGCTCTGTACTGTCAGCGAAGAGCCTGATTCAGGGCTTGATCTCATGATCTGTGAGATCATGACCTGAGCTGGAATCAAGAGTAGGATACTTAACAGACTGAGCCACCCAGGTGCCCCCAAATTTTATTTCATAAAGGGAAGAAAACCCACTTGGTAAACACCTCTTTGCTGTGGCCATGCCCACACTTGAGTTGTAAAAACACAGTTATAATTTATATTATAGGAAAAAATTCTACATCCATTTAAAGACATGGTGTATATAAGAAAAGATATAGCAGAGTTCAAGAAAGTTCTCCTAGAAATTAGTGACATGACAACATAAACAAAAATTAAGTACAAACCTATGAGACAAAGTTGAGGTATAGAACCAGCCACCCAAACAAAGAGATGAATAATAAGAAAGAAAAGAAACTTAGAGGTCATATGGGTAGTCAAATACTCAAAGGAGTGTCAGAAAATTGGAGCAAAGGGAATTAGGGGAAGGATTTTATTAAATAGATATTTAAAAACATTTCTCTACACTGAAAGACGTGTATCCAGATTGAAAATATCCACTGAGAGGTATGGAACAATTAATTGATGGAAAAAAGATCCATTGCACATTATCATATATTAAAAAAAAAAAAAAAGATCCTACAACTTTTCAGGGGTAAGAAGTGGCAAAATAGGCCATCCAATAAAAAGGATCAGGGATTGTAATAGCATTGAACCTCTGAATAGTAACACTGTAAACTGAAAAGTTCAGGAAAATTATGAAGAAAAAATATTTCTAACTTAGAATTTTACACCTACTCAACATACCACGCAAATATGTGGCTGAATAGACATTTTCAAATACGCAGTGCCTCAACACTTTTACTTCCTACTCTTCCTTTCTCAGAAGTTACTAGAGAATATTTTCTTCCAAAATGAAGAAGTAAACAAGGAGTAATAATGCATGAGATCTACGAAAAATGCAAAAGAGAAGCAAAGGGAATCATGAGGCTGTTTATAAAAAGAGCATGATAAAGCTGAAGAAAGTAAAACAGTGACTCCAGAAGGATGTCTGTAGGATAAAAGAATGGAATTGAGAGATTATCTAACATATCTGCATGTATTTAAAGATCTTGCAGTAGGGCTGAAAAAGTTGGGAAGGAATTTGTGACAGAAATCTCAAAAACTAAAAATGTGAAACAAAGCAATTAAAGAGTCATACAAGAACTTAACATAATTAGATTTTACTGCATGGTTAAACTGTTAACAATGCTTACATAGTTATAAAAATCAAAACACTAAATACTAAATTACTTACAATTTTTTTTGTTGTTTTTTTAATGTGTATTTATCTTTGAGAGAGACAGAGCACAAGTTGAGGCGGGCGGGTCACAGAGAGAGAGGGAGATAAAGAATACAATGCAAGCTCCAGGCTCTGAGCTGTCAGCATAGAGCCTGATGCAGGGCTCGAACCCACAAACCATGAGATCATGACCTGAGCTGAAGTTGGACACTTAACTGACTGACCCATCCAGGAGCCCCAATACTGACTTATTTAAAACTTGAGACATATACCATACATAAAAATTAATGCAAAATGTATTAAAAATTTTAATGTAACACCTAAAACCATAAAATTCCTAGAGGAAAATATAGGCAGTAAGCTTTTTGAAATCAGTCTTGGCAAGGATTTTTTTTTTTAATTTGACACTAATAGCAAAAGCAACAAAAGCAAAAATTAATGAGTAGGACCACCTCAAACTAACATGCTTCTGTACAGCTAAGGAAACTGTCAGCAAAATCAAAGACCTATTTCAAGACTAACCTATTGAATGAGAGAAAGTATTTGCAAATCACATATCTGATAAGAGGTTAATATCCAAAATATATAAACAACTCATACATCTCAGGAGCAAATAAATAAATAAATAAATAAATAAATAAGATTCAAAAATGGGCAGAGTGGAACACCTGGGTGGCTCAGTCGGTTGAGTGCCCAACTTCGGCTCAGGTTGTGATCTCGCAGTCTGTGAGTTCAAGCCCCGCATCGGGCTCTGTGCTGACAGCTCAGAGCCTGGAACCTGCTTCAGATTCTGAGTCTCCCTTTCTCTCTGCCCCTTCCCACTTACACTCTCTCTCTCAAAAATAAACATTAAAAAAAATAGGCAGAGTATCTGAATGAATAGACATCTTTCCAAAGAAGAAATACAAATGGCCAATAAGTCCATGAAAAAAATGCTCAACATCATTAATCATCAGAGATGATTCATCATCAATCATCAGAGAAATTCAAATCCAAATCATGAGATATTACCTCATACCTGTTAGAATGGCTATTATCAAAAAGACAAGAGGGGAGCCTGGGTGGCTCAGTCGGTTTAGCGTCTAACTTCGGCTCAGGTCATGATCTCACTGTTTGTGGGTTCAAGCCCCGCGTCGGGCTCTGTGCGGACAGCTCAGAGCCTGGAGCCTGCTACAGATTCTCTGTCTCCCTCTCTCTCTGCGTGTCCCCGCTCATGCTCTGTCTCTCTCTGTCTCAAATATAAAATAAACGTTAAAAAAAATAGCAAACCTCTTAAAAAGACAAGAAATAATAACTGTTGGTGAGGATGTGGAGAAAAGAGAATGCTTACACACTGTTAGTGGGAACATAAATTGGTGCTGCCACTATGGAAAACAGTATGGAGGTTCCTCAAAAATAAAAAAAAAAATTAAAAAACTAGGATTACCATATGATACAGCAATTCTACATCTGAGTTTTTATTTAAAAAATACACACACAAAAAACCAAAAAACCCACAAAACTAACTCGAAAAGATATGAAACCCATGTTCCTTGCAGCATTATTTACAATAGTCAAGATAAGAAACAATTGTCCATCAGTGAACACATGGATAAAATTGAGAAATTAAATAGATGACAATATAGGAGATGAAAGATGGAGTGCATTGAGTGTTAGTTATGAAAAGATATCCAATCATGTTCTTTCTTAAAAAGACATCAATTGAACATTCACAAGATGGTATAAATACAGTATTTGGAAAAACATTTGACTCTTGAACAATGTGGGGGTTAAGGGCACCAACTCTCTGCAGTCAAAAATCTGCATATAACTTTTGAGTCTTCAAAAACCTAATTACTAATAGCCTACTGTTGACCAGAAGCCCTCTGATGATATAAACAATTGATGAACACAAGTTTTATATTGTTATATGTATTATACACTGTATTCTTTCAATAACATAAGCTAGAAAAAAGAAAATGTTATTAAGAAAATGATAAAGAGGGGCACCAAGGTGGCTCAGTAGGTTCAGCATCCAGTTCTTGGTTTCATCTCAGGTCATGGTCTCACAGTTGGTGAGTCTGACCCCCGGATCTGGCTCCACGCCAACAGCATAGAGCCTGCTTCGGAATCTCTCTCTCCCTCTCTTTCTGCCCCTCCCCCACTCACTTGTGCATGTTCTCCAAATAGGTAAATAAATAAACTTTAGGGGGAAAAAAAGAAAATCATAAGGAAGAGAAAATGCACTTACAGTACTGTATTGTATTTATCAAAAAAAAAAAAGACACTTGCAAGTAGACCCATGTAGTTTGAACCCATGTTTCAAGGGACAACTATACAATTAACAACAAATGACACAGTTAAAATAATTTGAAGTGGTTTCTTTTAGGGAGTGGACCAAGGAGTTCTGAAGAAGTAGAATTGCTTACTGTTTTCTTTTTTTTCTTCCTCTCTCCCTTCCCCCTCCCTTCCTCTTTTTCTTTTCTTTGCCTTTTTTTTCTTTTGTTTTTCCTTTATTTCTGCTCCTAGGTTTTATACTGCTAAACTATGTATACCTATTAATTGAATTACAGAATTAAATAAAAGACAAGTCCATATAATATTTAACTTAATGATATATCTGTATTTCATATAATTCACTGTTTAATTCTTTAGAGATTCTGGTGTTCTATCATTACACTGTAATCATGCAATAAGGAATAGAAAATTGTTATGCATCTATCAAGCATTGGTGAAGTTTTCAGTGTTAGGATATTGAGCATAAGGAACATAGCATGCACAAATAAATATTTATTGATTTAATCACATTGGATTAATAGTGCCATTATTTCAGGGTGCCTGGGTGGCTCCATTGGTTGGGCATCTGACTTTGGCTCAGGTCATGATCTCACAGCTCATGAGTTCGAGCCCTGAGTTGGGCTCTGTGCTGGAGCTTGCTTTGGATTCTGTGTCTCCCTCTCTTTCTGCCCTTCCCCCGCTCGCACTCTGTCTCTCAAAAATAAATAAATGTTTTTAAAAAAGTGTCATTATTTCTATCTCCATTAGGTAGTTAGAGTATATGGAAGCCATACATTGAATTTTAGTTATTATCACTCAATATTTTTTTTACCAAGTTACACTTAGCACAATGGAATGGTTTGTTGTTGTTATCATTGCTGTTTTAATTAAACTGTATAATTGTGGCACGTTTTTCTGAGATAGTCTTTGAAAAATCATTAATTCAAGTGGCTATTGGCCCTTGGCAAAAAAATCATGTAATGCTTCCCCAAGGTGATTAGTTTGGGGGGAGGTCATTTTAGTAAGCTGGATAATTGTTAACTAATTATTTTAAATGATGATTGTGTATTGGCAAGAATTGAATATTTAAGGGTAATGAGTTTAACTGATAATAGGAGATTGCTACTTCGGAGATTATACAATAACTGCTGGTATCCATTTACTGCATGCAATAAGTACTGCTAGAGAGGAATTAAATCTGCATTTTCAATATGTTAAAAAAAATATTGTTCCTTCAATGAGAAGTGTTGAAACAGCATTTAGAACTCTAGAGTAGACCCTGTGTATCATTATTTTACTGATCTATGGTTTGTCATCTGGTAGAGTCCCCTCCCTAAGGAATGTGGCGAGAAAAGACCTCATGATAAGGAAAGGCAACCTGGCTATGTGCTTACGTGACATCCCTCAGGACCCTGTAACATGACACCACCCAATCAGACTGTATGTCTATACATTACTCATATATGGGAGACAAATAAGTAGAAAATGCGTAAAGGTTACAAAACATGGCATTCAGGGCTGTTTTTTGGGTACAAAACCTCTGAGCCAGTGTTGGCACAAATAAAATTGTTTCCTGGAGAGAAAAGGCTCAGTGTCACCACTCTCTGTGTGAGAATCCTGCTACAGTCACTTTAACAGTACTTTAACAGACTTTTGCATTCCTCATAGCACCTTGACAGCTGATAGGGCTTATCCACTCCCAAAACCAGTCATCCCAAAGCCATGGTTCTGGCATTAATTTTTAAATTATTATGTCAAATTCTGGAGAATAAGTATGTTTTGTTTTGTGCTCAAGTTCTCACTTCTCCCTCAAAGGTATGGGAATTAGGGTACTGGCTATCCCAATAAAAAGTATGTTTGTTGGATCATCACTTTGTCTTATCTATGAATTATTACTTCACTGTATTGGAGCCATGCAGGATTAGTACAGCAGAATATAGTACAGATAAAATTGAGTTTACGTCCCATGTTTGGAAAAATTCTAAAATACTGTTATAGCTTAATTCACATCAGAGGGAATAATATTCCATCACTTTCATAGGTTAAAACACAGTAGCTCAAGCTCTTAGTCTCCTATGTGGGGCTGTCTTCTTTAGTTTTAGTAGGACATTTCATCTTGTTGATTTCCAAAATAATAAAAATGAACTAACCTCCTAATGCAGTGATTTAATCAGATTCCCTAAGGCAGTAATCATTTCTGTAAAAAAATAATGGGAAATCCAAAATGCTACATGATTACAATAAAAACATAAATTGGATACTCTGAGTGAAGGTAATAAAGTTAGATAAAGAAGAAAATGATTGCACATCAAAACTAGAAAAAACAAAATAAAAATAAACAAAATCTGTATGTGTGTGTATATATCCAGAAAGGGAGATAGAGACCAGGTCCACCAGTAGAAATCTTACAATAGACAAAATCAACAATCCATTTGTTTATAATTTTTTTAATGTTGTATTTTTTTGAGAGAGAGAGAGAGAGAGAGAGAGAGAGAGAGAGAGAGAGACAGCATGAGCGAGGGAGGGGCAGGGAGAGAGCAAGATCCAGAATCCAAAGCAGGCTCCAGGCTCTGAGCTGTCAGCACAGAGCCCGACACGGAGCTCGAACCCATGAACTCTGAAAACATGACCTGAGCCGAAGTCAGATGCTTAACCAACTGAGCCACCCAGGTGCCCCATAATCCATTTCTGCTATTGGTTAGTTCTAAGTACTTTATAGAACCCAGTTATTTTAAAATTTACTTCACTTGAGAATTTTGTGGTTTTCACACCATGGCATGCATTTCAATTCTTAATTTTTTTAATGTTTACTTATTTTTGAGACAGAGCATGAGCAGTGGAGGGGCAGAGAGGGAGGGAGACACAGAATCTGAAGCAGTCTCCAGACTCTGAGCTGTGAGCACAGAGCCTGACATGGGGCTCAAACTCATGGACTGTGAGATCACGACCTGAGCTGAAGTCGGATGCTTAACCAACTGAGTCACTCAGGTGCCCCTCAATTCTTAAAACTCCTTTACCTTTGGGGTCCCTGGGTGGTTCAGTCAGTTAAGCATCCAACTCTTGGTTTTGACTCAGGTCATGATCTATGGTTCTGCGATCGAGCCCCACATTGGGCTCTGTGCTGACAGCACAGAGCCTTCTTGGGATTCCCTCTCTCTCTCTCTCTCTCTCTCTCTCTCTCTCTGCCCCTCCTCCACCCTCTCTCCCTCTCAAAAAAATAAATAAAATTAAAAAAAAACATAAAAACTCTTTTTCCTTTGATAGTATCACAATCCAAGTCCCCTCCACTGGCCCTGGGCCAGTATGCACTTAGACACACTCCCTACTTTTGCCAGGCTCTGCTCTGTTGTTGTAGGAGGACTTGGCCTCTCTGGCAGCATTTTCCAGGATTCCACGTCAGCTTGTTTCTGGCACTAATAGCTTTCTGTTATTGCTTATCTCTGGGTTTCCTCACCATACCCTATTTGGCTTTGCAGCTGTGCTGGCCTCTATTAAACCATTTTTATAGTCTTTTCCTTAAAATACTCACTAGATCCTCCCCACCCCTGCTATTAGACCCTGACTGATATAGCAGTTTTTAACACAAAGTTATCCATTTTTTAATGTAAAAAGAACAGAAAATGCATCATAATTTATGTTGTTTTCCTTCTGCCAGAATCTCAAATTAGGCTCAGAACTATGAGCCATTCCATATCTAGGTGTTTGTTGTAAATACTATACAATAAAGTTGTTAGCATGAGTGATGCCATATTTGCAAGGTGTCTGCTGACCAATAACATTAGAATTCATATCAAAATATGACATCCAATAAGGCAAAGTGAAAACCCTGTGGGACAATTTTTTTCTTTTAAGAAAGAAATAACTTTGGGGGTGCCTGGCTGACTCAGTCGGTTAAGTGTCCGACCCTTGGTTTCAGCTCAGGTCATGATCTCATGGTTTGTGGGTTCAAGTCCTGCATTGGGCTCTGTGCTGGCAGTGAGGGGCCTGCTTGGGATTCTCTCTCTCCCCATCTCTCTCTGCCCCTCCCCCTCTCATACACACACACTCTCTCCCACAAAATAAATTAAAAAATAATTTTCTTTTTAATTATAACTTCCAACATATCTATTATAATGGAATTCCAACACAAAGATTAGGAATGATCTTTCTCTTTAGCAGAGATTTAAAAAAATGTAGGAAGAATGCTGGCAGAAATTTAAGTCAGATTTTCCTATGAAAAATCCCTTTCTCCAATCATTTCTTAGTTGTCCATGATCAATGTAACCAATTTAAGATGAGTCAAGCCTAAATAATACAGCAGCACAGCCTGTCACTTTCCCTCAATTGATCTTTGTGACCTAATTCCTTAGTGTAGGTTACTTTTCTCATTTTTCAAAGAGTAAGAGAAAATGGAATCCATGCAGATGGAATATGTCTATTAAAGCAAGCCAAGTGGAATAAAAAAAAGTGTGGAGAGGATATAAAAATGTATAAGGGATTATTTTTCACTTTAAAAAGAGAAGAATCCATCACTCACTGAGAGTAAAGAGAGATGATTGACTGGGAAGGCAGCACAGTTTGAAAGCACAGTAAGCAGAGACACTGCAGGGAACACAAGTGATCTGAGGTCCTGGGGTGCTTCCCTTTCCCCAGGGCGGCCTGATGCTTTCACGTTAGGTCCTGAGAAAGGACGAATGACAATAGGAGTGATAGTAAGAACAGCTCTTCCTCATGTCAATAGACCATGTCAGTGGCAGGGGCCCTGTTACAAATGAAGTGTAGTGGTTCCAAAAACATACCTGACTGAGAAGTTACACCTGTCACAGGTCTTCATCTTGTGTCACCACAAGTCCCTTTGTTATTGTGGCTTCAAATTCATCTCCGTGACCCTACCCTCTCCTCACCTTCCTTTCGTCACACACTCTGCTGTTCAGTGTATCTCACCATGACACCAATTATAACTGCTGGAGAACCTCTTCGTGGCTCCTGATGTTTCTATCTTCAATGTGAATGAAATGATATTTTCTTACTTTAGGGCAGAGGACTATGTAAGTCATTGACACTTCTTACAATTCTAGTAGCCATTTTTCTAAGGTTTCTGTCACATCAAGGGTCTTAAGGACTTTGTTCTTTTCTCTGTGTTTTACAGCCTACAACTCCCCCACCAATTTAGTGCAGAGATGAGAAATCATTTGGTAAATACTGTTTAGGATCTTCTCCAGTAGTCTCCAAGGTCCTCTATCAAATTGACCTTATAACCCAATTATAACTTTTTTTCTTTTTTTGCTATCCAAATATGGAGTTTTCATTCTACTCCAGTTAGGCTGTTATTACCATGCTCAAAAATCTCATGATCTCTGTACTTCTGCTTATAATTGCATCATGGGAACAATCTTTTTATTATCTCCCTACCCATTTATCACATTGTTGTTCAAGTTTCACTTGTCACATTAGGTAAGACTTCTGGTAACTACTGTATTTCATCCAAATTAAAGGATTAATTGTCCTCTATCTCATTACTGGTAATAACAGTAAAAGCTAACACATTCTGAACCCACACTGGGGTTCAACAAGCTTTAATAAAAGGTTGTGCTAAAGCTTTTTTACATTAAATCTTCCCAGGCACCTTCTGGAGTGGATGTTACTATTGTTATTATTACCACTTTACAGATGAGAAAACCTAGGATTACTGTGTTTAAAGAAGATTCCTAATGTCATAATAAGTAGCAAAGCAGGATTATAGTCTTTGCTCTCTAAGTCCAAGCTGGAAGTCTTAAGAATTTAGATACAGCCTCACTTGACATTTTAATCAACCTGAAAAATCATTAATGGTGATTATAATGATATATTTTTCCTTAACTTTCATAATAACTATAATATTCATCCTCGTGTAACTGCTAGTTGATGGCCTGAATTGGCATCTCATTTTACAATTAATATTTTATGATGCCCTAAAAGTCAATTATACCCAAAAATATTATACGAAAAGTTTAAATAAGTCAAGTCAATTGAAAAAAGAAAAGGTAAACCAATTTTCGGTTTGTTTTTGCTTTGTTTCGTTTTTGAGAGAGAGAGAGAGAGAGAGAGAGAGAGAGAGAGCATGAGCTGGGGAGAGGGGCAGAAGGGGAGAGAGACAGAGAGAGACAAAGAGAGACAGAGACAGAGAGACAATCCTAAGCAGGCTCCATGCTCAGTGCAGAGCCCAAAGAGGAGCTCAATCCCACAACCATGAGATCATAACCTGAGCTGAAATCAAGAGTCGGATGCTCCAGGAGCCTGGGTGGCTCAGTAGGTTAAGCATCCAACTTCAGCTAAGGTCATGACCTCATGGTTTGTGGGTTTGAGCCCCACATGGGGCTCTGTGCTGGCTGTGCAGAGCCTACTTGGGATTCTGTCTCCCTCTCTCTCTGCCCCTCCCTTTTTTGCTCTCTTTAAATACAAACAAAAACAAAACAAAAACAAAACTCAAGTCTTAAGATACTGAAAAAATACATATGTGATAGAATCATTCCTGAATAGGAACTGTCAGCATTTTTTAGATGTAAACAACTCTCTAATGTAACTAGATCCTGAAATATTTTCTTCTCTCTATTCCCTGAATATTACTAACATTAAGATTTTATTATCTTCCTACTATTTGTTGTATGCTTATAAGTTGATTTTGTTTCATGCATTTGATTTTTTATCTGAATTTTGGAAAATCTACCATAAATTTCAGAATATCCTTTAGTTTGTTAAACAGTAAGGATTTCTACATGATTTTAATTTAAGACTGGGTTGGATTATACCACTGACCCTTTCCTATCTCGAAGCATCAGTCAATATGAAGGTGTTATTGAAATAATACATTACTGTTGTTTTCTTTAAAAATAACTCACTAGATTTTTAACAGACCAATGGAAATGAAGGCTGTCAAATGAAGAGGGGACATGGATCTAGAAAGGGCTATAGTTGTGTGCAATGATATGAGTAAAATACTTCCCTAATTTTAATTCTAGAAGCAATGTATGGATATGCAAACAACCAATGGTTTACATGTATGATGTCAACTTTCCACCTGCTGGGCAATTCCAAGTGACAGAATTTCCACATGATTCTTGGTTATCATGAAGGCACACCTTGGGCAATGTTAGTTTTCATACACACTGAAGTTATTTTTATATACTAACCAGTCTGACAAAATATGTTGAGTGAAAAACCTGCTGTATTTGAAAACTAGATTCAGGAGAATCAGAGAAGATGTTTCAAAATAAGTGGTAGCTCGATTTCAAATCTTTTTTCTTTCAAGCCAGCTTGTATAGCAACAAAATCTAAATTTTCTTAGAAATACTTTAAGTTTCTGTGACACTGAAAATAATAGAACAACAATTGACTGAAAAGCAGGAAACCAGCTCCATTAGTTAGAAGCCTTGTGACTTTGAGTAAATCACTTGGAATCAACATGCTGTCTTCTCATCCCTGAAATTCTTTAAAGTAACAGCAATGTATGATAATGTTTTTATATATAAAACCATGCTGTTTTATCTTTAGGTTTTTAAGGACTTTGGAGTAATTTGGGGATCACGGAATACTCGAAACATGAAGTGACTACATACTGAATGAATAAATTCTTATTCAAACTTTCTAAAATTAAAAAGAAAAAGCATAGAATCAGATAATACAGTCTGAAAATGAAATACATCAATATTAAAAATGAATAATAGTAAAACACCAAAAATACATACATGCACACAAACACACAGTATCTTTAAAAAAATAACAGAAACTCCATAACACCATCCTTTTGAATTAGTGTGAATGCCCTATCTTTCTGAATTCATTGATTTAAAAAAAAGAAAGAACAAAAGAAATAAGGGAAAGAAAGAAAGAAAGAAAGAAAGAAAGAAAGAAAGAAAGAAAGAAAAAATAGAGAAATAATGAAATACCTGCTTGAGTCCAAGCATGCCAGGAATAAGTGGCAGGCATAACACTGAGTTATGTGTGAGAGCTCCTATTGAACTAAAACTTCTTTGTCTTTTTGTTTTCTGACATACATATACACACACAAATGACATTTCGCAAAACTCTGACATAGATAAAACATTCTCTTTTGACTCTTTCTATCATGACTTCATATCTCTTCTTTCAAGCTGTACTCAATTTTCTCTCTTCCATCTTAGTCAAAAAACAAATCTTGAGTTTTACTCCTTTGTTAAAGTGCACCCCGTTAAGGTATCATTCATTGAGACCTCTTTGTATTTGCTTCTCTTTAGACTCTGAGGCACTATGGATAGATCGTGAAATGACAGTACTTTATATACTATAAGTGGCAGAAAAAATATCGGAAAATGTTATATACGTCAACTAACAAGGTAATGATCTTGAAGTAATGCCTTAAACCCATCTTAAGTCTTGACTAAATTTTCTGTAATCATAATCTTGGGGATAGTGAAGGTGTCAGACAAGATCTCAGTGGTCTGTACGTTAGGAACCCTTTGTATGATAAGGAATCTGACTCCATTTTTTATGATTGGCTGCTGACAGCTTTTAAGCCTTACCTGTCCCTAGTCACTATGGTTCCACTTAAGGCAAGCTGATATGAGAGCCCAGGTGCTCTCTCCTCTTTGGTGCTGGAAGTTCAAACTATGTACAAGAAACCTGAGCCTGGCTCCATCCCTAAATCCACAAAACAAACAAACCAACAACCCCCCCCTCCACCGCCCCACCCTAAGCCAAGCCATTTTAGACTTCCTTGAAAGCTACCTGCTTTCTGCAGAAAAACTCACATAAGTAATAAACCTCTTAATACCCTCTTGGTGCATGCATGGCATCCTGAGTCTTGACTTCCAAACAAAATTTTGCCTACGGGGTCTATCCTACTGCTGTGGAGTGTCTACCAAACCCTGCTAGCTCTGATAAACTTGATGGAGGGTTGTTAGTGGAAAATCTTGTTTATTCCTATGATACATTATCTTTGGATTCAGGTAAACACATTTACCACCTCTGAGTGGCTGACTAGGAATTTCCTAGAGAAACCCAGATTGTTATTTTCCCTCCCCTCCTCTCCATTTAGCATATTGCCATTATTCCCCAAATATGATTATCTGTTTAAATAACTTCATTAATTAAGTACTTTATATGCTATATAAAGTATATACGGATTCATTAATACTCTGAAGATATCTCAACTCTTACTGTACTTCTCCATCTCTGCATATATGAGCATTCATCAGCGCTTCAGCCAGTGTAATGTGGGGAAACCTAAGGGAGTTCATGTTTTGAATCTTTTCCTTCCTCATACCTTACATTCAGTTTCTGTTGCCCAAAGTAAAAGATAAACATTTTGAGTTATAAAACAATTTTTATGTTTATTTATTTATTTTTGAGAGAGAGAGAGCACAAGGGGGAGAAGCAGAGAGAGAGAGGGAGACACAGAATCGGAAGTAGGATCCAGGCTCTGGGCTGTCAGCATAGAGCCCGCCATGGGGCTCAAACTCACAAACTGTGAGATCATGACCTGAGCGGGAGTTGGACACTTAACTGACTGAGCCACCCAAGGGCTCTATAAAATATTTTTAATGTATAGTACTAATTATGTATGCTAAACGGTATTTATAGATGGAAGATACATGTTTTGGGTCCCCTGGGTGGCTCTGTCGGTTAAGTGACTGACTTCGGCTCAGGTCATGATCTTGCAGCTTGTGGGTTCGAGACCCATGTGGAGCTCTGTGCTGACAGCTCAGAGCCTGGAGACTGCTTCAGATTCTGTGTCTCCCTCTCTGTCTGTCCCTCCCCTGCTCGGGCTCTCTCTCTCTCTCTCGAAAATAAATAAAAATTTTAAAAAATTTTAAAAAACCTCAATAAAATGTGTGTATGTAAAAACTTTTAATCATTCATGTATAAACCTACAATTATATATATATATATATTTCTGATTTTTCACCATATAAAGAAGCATATACATACCTTGTCTACTAGTATATATGGTTATAAATATTTATTATTTCATTGACAAAAGGTACTATTTTTAAACAACAGAAAGATACCATAGATAACATTAATAAAATGAATGGAGTTTGACAAATAGAATCCAACACTTACCATTACTACATTTCACCTACTTGGCCTTGAAAAGTAAGGTTCACTGAAGTCATCACATAAGGCAAGCTGTACAATTTACAGGTTTGTAGCACATTTACTGAACATATTAAATCACACTCCAAATGATGTGTAATTCACATTTTATTGTTTCAAAGCTGTTTTTCTCATCAGGAAAACTATTTATATGCTAAGTTAGTTATTCTAAGGTCATCTCTTTCTGTTTTTAATAATAATAATAAAAAGTGTTCCAAGACTGTTTGTATGTATGTGAAAGTATCCATTCTGAGAAAAAAGAAAGAATTGGATTCATAACAAGGTAATTTTACTTACAATTTACGATTAACTTTATTTTTGGATTTTAGAATTTCAATAAAAGGCAACTTCGTTTTGAAAATTTGTTTTTGTTTTTTTGTTTTGTTTTTTGTTTTTGTTTTTGTTTGTTTTTTGTTCTTTTTTCCAGAAGCCATTTAGTTAACAAGAGGAATAAAAGGGTAAAGGAAACAGTCTACTATAATCTACTATAATCCTTGGTTCACCCATGCACATGTTTCAAATGGAAAGGCGCTCCTCCCCAGGAGAAATCTCTGCTATCAACTTCACCTCCCCACCCACTTCTTTCCCATTTCTCAACAGCAGTTGTCACCTGAAACCTAAGCAGGAGAAAAAGAGACCCATGATGTAGGTACAATGCATGAAGGAAGATGTGACAGCATTAATGTCCCACTCTAGAATCTCTCATCCCACTTTCTGCCAATGACACCTCAGGAATTACCACTCTGAATACATTCTTCAGAACGTGTTTTCTCATCAGAGTTTCAAGGGCTCAGGTGAATTCTCAACTCATCATGCAAACAATTAGAATGAACCAATAGGAAAAGAGCCCCCTGTTCAACCTTCATCTGGGATTTTCCCCTTAAAGATGGATAGCTGCTCCCCTCACCCAAGGTAGGGTTTAATTAAATGGGGACTTAATTTTCATTGCTTTATAATAATGTGTTAGCAGAAATATAACTTTTATTGACTTACTGATTCCTCTTGCCTAACATTTTAATAAATGAGAAAGCAAAATAAATGGTGAATGACGGTAGTAAAGAAAAAGAAAAAAAATAAGAATGCAAACCAGCCTATTAAAATAAGGGAAAGAGGTATTACTGAGAATATTCTTCTCCAAATTAAAGACTTTATTAAGAATTAATAAGGCTACTTTTTTTTTCCTTTTTCCAATCAAGCATTGGATTTATAACTAGAAAGTATGAGAAAATTCTAAGGGTGACTTAACTACTTCCTGGGAAGTCACATATATGGAAAAAGGTCCAGAAACTAATGATAATGACAAGTCTTTCTGAAAGTAGACTTTCCATCCATCCACTATGTGTATGTGCCAGACATTGTGCCATGCATGGAGGATACAGAGATGACAAACAAAATTCAGTATGTCTTCATGTGCCTAGGAAGTTAAGCCCAGGGTTCCTCTTCCACTTGGTCCACTGAACATGCTAAACAGTCCCTAATTTGAAAGAAAAGCTGAGGAGTAGGTAAGAACTTCCCAGTCCTCTACCCTAATTTCAGGACTCAACAGATTCTTGACATAGTTTAAAACAAAGGGGTAAGTTGCTACTGTGGTGCAAACAGAGTAGGATTTGGGCTCTGTGTCCTTTCTGCCCCAAACAATGAAATAATAAACCTCTGTCTCCCCAAACTTTGTTTGGTTCACATTCCCTCATACATCATAAACATACTTAGAAAGAAAGAATAAAACAAAAATAAGTTAGAACAAGTGGTGTTTGTTCTCTCAACTAAAGAGCTGTATTCTATAAAAGCAAACTCTCATAGAAGACCTCAGTGACTTGCCACAGCTCTTAGGATGAGGACAGCACTCGTTCCTAAGATGGCTTATATGCCACTTACCTCTTGGTCACAGCTTATGCCTCTTTTCCCTTTTGGCACATTCCAGTCTTAGTGGCTACTTTCTCTTTTTATCATACTACCTCCTGTCCCAGGGCCTTGGTGCATGCTCTTTCCCCACCCAGCAGGACTCACTATTCCTTATTCACATACTCACTTCCAACCATACTTCAAATCCAGAACCAACTCCTTCCCTGGGTCTCCCACCATGGGCTCTGACTGCATGGGCAAATGTTTCGCAGCCTTTGCCCAGCAGATTGATTTGTGTGATTGGGATTCTCTCTCTAACTCCTACTAAGGATGGGAGCCATGTTTACTTTTGGTCATCTCTATACCAGAGCACAGCATGTCTGGTATAAAGGACTCTCTCCCTTTCCCTCTTTTTCTCTCTCTCTTTCTCTCTTTTGTAACTTGGTATGTATCCCTGTATTTATATGCAGAAAAAAATGTATGTAAACATTAAAAGTATCTCTTTGGTAAGATTAAAAGTGATGCCTTATTTTTGCTTTTGTGTTTTCCAAATGTTATAAAGAAGTATTCTGTAATAGTGCCAAAAAAGTTAATAAGAAACGAAAAAGAAATGAAGGCTGTAATGAGTTGAACTGTCTCCCTAACAAAGATAGGACAGGTTCATGTCTTAACCTCCAATGTGACCTTATTTGGAAATATGGTCTTTGCTAATAAAATTAAAATGTAACCTGAGGTTTTATACTAGATTAGGGTGGGTCTAAACCCAGCCCCACACAAAAAGCAGACAGCCATGTAAAGATGGAGGCAAAAAATGAAGTGATGCTATTGAAAGCAAAGCAGCACCAAGGATTTCTGGCAACTGCCAGAAGCTAGACAAATGCAACAGAGGATCCTCCCCTAGAGCACTCAGAGGGAGCATGGCCCCACTGATACCTTGATCTTGAACTTCTGGACTCCGAAACCATGAGAGAACAAATTCATGTTGTTTTAAGCTACCCAGTTTGTGGTACTTTGTTACGGCAGCCCTGGGAAGCTATACAAAGGTCTATGATAATCCTCTGTAAACATCCTTCTTTATATTAGAAACATTGCTGAGTAAGGAAATGGATTTTGTGTATAGAACTGGCCTTTTGAAATCTACACTGGTGTCTTAAAGCCGTCAAGTCTGGCTGTGCTTGTTCTGTGTATTACCTAAGTTTATTTTCCCTCTTTAATGAAATTCTGACATAAAGCCTTGATCAAGCAAGCACATGGACTGAAATATTTATTATTGTTGTTGTTGCTATTGCATGCGTGTGCAGATTACAGTGCCGACTTACTTTCCTTCCCCTCCTGAACACAGCTGTGCGGTTGTGTGGTACATCCTTGTCAATAAAATAAAATAAAATAAAAAAAAGGTGGGTTTTAGCACCATTTCCTTCCACTGTGTTCTGAGTATAACACAAAGCCTAAGGGGGTAGACCTAGTGTATTTAGTTTTAAATACTCCACTTAAGTGCATAGTCAATAGTCAATTTGCATAGCATCAATTCTGTTTATAGAATACAAAGCATAAACTTGCATTACCAGCTAGTAGATTCCTGGCTAGCCAAATGGAAGGAGATTAGACAATCTGAGGTCTCTTTGGCTGAATTCATCACTTGACAAAAGGGAGAGATGTCAGCAGTATCAGTTGAAAGCTGAAAATTAATGCTGAGTGTAGCTTAACAAGCCCTGAGTCACCAGCCTCCTAGTTCCAGGCGCTGACGTTGTTGGAAGGCAGCCCAGTACAACAGTGGCAGCACAGACTCTGGAGTCAGGAACTGCAAGGCACGAGCAAAGGACACGCCTTTTGTGTGCCTTATTTTCCTCATCTATAAAATGTTAACAGTTAGGGGTGCCTGGGAGGCTCAGTCGGTTGAGTGTCCGACTGCGGCTCAGGTCATGAGTTCGTGGTTCATGGACTCGAGCCCTGCCTCGGGCTTGCTGATGTCAGTCTGTCATTGAAGTGCCCGCTTTGGATCCTCTGTCTCCCTCTCTCTCTGCTCCTTCCCCGCTTATGCTCTCTATCTCAAAAACAAATAAAACATTATTTTTTTTAAGTGTTAACAGTTATACTTGAGTTAACAGTAACACTTGCCTTGAAAGACTAAATTTGTATAAGGGCCCAACACAGTTTCTGACATTGAATAGATGCTCAATAAATGGTAACTATTATTATTGCTGTTTTTATTTTGTTTTGCAAAGTGGCTGCTCAACTTATAAAATATGTTTAGGTTCTTGTATTCAAATAAGGGTAGCATGCTTTCTGCTTCTAACAAGCTCTTTAACTTGAACAAGACATTTAACCCTCTGAACCTCAGTGTTTTCATCTGTGAAATGACAGACTCGAAGTTCCTAAGAGCCCACACACAATGTGTGAGTTTAACCACAACACACAGAAACTGAAAAATGCCAGTTTTCTTTCTGTCATTCTGTCTTGGAATCATTGAGCCATCTTGATAGATTTTTTTATACACTCACATGCCTAGCAGATAAAATGTTGATGCTACTATAATGGTTACAGGAAACCCCTAGTTTCACTAGGCATCTTTTGTGAGGTGAATAAGCATTTTGATTGAGATGAAATAAAAGAAATCTCTATGGTGTGGTGATGGTGAAGAGTTTTAGGGTTCTGGCATCGGGGGAGATGGACAGAAAAAACAGCATATGGAATACATATTATCCCATTAGGTAAAATAATACATACATACATATCTATCTATCTATCTATCTATCTATCTATCTAGACACATATTTATATATATTATATTATAAAGATGCATGAAAGAGAGCCATTCAGGTAACAGTGGAGATTATTTCATGTGGTAGAATTGCAAAGGCCTTAACCTTTGTCTTCATATTTTTATATACTGTGTAAACTTTATAACAAATATTTATATATTCAGAAAAATGTAATACAATTATATTCTTAATAAAAGATGTACACATTATATTCAAATATGCAGAAAAGGGAAGCTTGAAATTTTCATTTTACTGCAGCTGATACACACATTTTGATGAATCTCCTTCATCCCTGGACAATCGGAAGAACAAATTTTCCAACTACAGAAATTTCAATCCCATTACCTTTATGTTATTTGGGGGAGGGTAAATTTTCAAAGATGGTGTTTGGTTCAATAAGAACCTTTTTGTTATCCTTGTAGGAAAGTGGGCCTGGTATCCATATGCAGATCACGTTGGGGTCTTCCAGCATTTTGCAAACCTCCACAGCAATTCCCCTTGCGTCATCTGGTTATTTTTTTTTAAATTTTTTTAATGTTTATTTATTTTTGACAGAGAGGGAGAGACAGAGCATGAGCAGGGGAGGCGCAGAGAGAGACAGGGAGGCACAGAATCCGAAGCAGGCTCCAGGCTCTGAGCTGTCAGCACAGAGTGCAACATGGGGCTTGAACTCACAGACCGTGTGATCATGACCTGAGCTGAAGTCAGACACTCAGCCGACTGAGCCACCAAGGCGCCCCTCGTTATTGAAAGTCCTATTGGCAAGTGCTATGGAAGTCATTGGATGCCAAGAATTTACATAAACTCTTTCCCAACTCTACTTTGAAGCTCATATTTACCTAAGAATTGATCTCACCTCTGCTCTAATAATGTAAATTCCTTAGCTCTCGGTCACACAGCTTAGACTCCCCGTCCAAGGTTCTCTGTTAGAGTGCTATAGGTTCACATGGTGTCCCAAGCCACATCAACAGAATTGAAAATCTCACATTTCCCATTTCCCATTTGTTCCATTCCATGGTGCATAAATGCTAAAGAATATCTGTCAGTGCCACAGTGGGACTTCTCTTTGCCAAACACAGCACACTGCCATTTCACCTCCACTGTGATCACCATATGAGATCAAGTTGGAATGGTATCTGCCAGGTAAATTCTTTCTGATCCAGATCTTTCTTTCTTCTTTTAATTTTTTTAACATTTATTTATTTTTGAGACAGAGAGAGACAGAACACAAGAGGTGGAAGAGCAGAGAGAGAGGGAGACACAGAATCTGAAGCAGGCTCCAGGCACTGAGCTGTCAGCACAGAACCTGACATTGGGCTCAGAACCATGAATTGTGAGATCATGACCTGAGCAAAAGTCAGAAGCTTAACTGACTGAGCCACCCAGGCGCCCATCTGATCCAGATCTTTCTGATCGGGAAGACCAAAACCATCATTCTAGAATGTGTTCCTTTCACTCTCTTTCCTTCTTAGAAGGACCAGAAAGGTCTTTTCTGACTTAAAGAAATTTCTCTGACCATATGTTCATTCTTCAAGAAGTGGCATTTGACACTCTTGTTTCCTGTGTCCAATGTGGTAGGAAGGGAACTGGAAAAGAAATTGACCTCAAAAGTAGGATATATCAGAAAATATTTAAAAATACTATCTCTTTCACACTTCTTTTCAATATTATTTAATTGAACAAATATTTACTGAATACTTCCTCAGGGTTGGCTATGATAGTAAGTACTTAAAGTATTAATCATGATTCAGTGTAGTACGAAGAACAGAATATATGAAATAACTGGTACTTTAAGAAAGGTACTTAATGAACCTCAGCTTCTATATTGTTTTTTGCAAAACAGTGACGATATTTGAATTCAATCTCAGTTCCTCCACTATTACCTATGTGATTTGGGGAAAACCTGGTGAATCTCTTTTACTTCAGTTTCTTCATCTGTTGGTGGAAATTAATAATAGAAATAATAATGAAAACACCTACCTCACATATGTTTGTGAGGTACAAAGAGTAAATACTTGTGCAAATTTATAAAAGTGTTTGGTACATAATAGGTGCTTTATAAATGATTGCTTTGCAGAATTGTTTGAATATTAAATGACAAAAATGTTTATGAAAGAAAGCAGTAATCCTTGAAGTAATTTATAAATCTATTTTGTTTATACTACCACCATTAATAATATACCATACATATGTACTTCTCTAATATTTCTGGATAAGTCAGAAAAATGTTTTTTTTCATTTTTAAAATAGACTCATATGTCAATAATCCATAATGATCAAATAAATAAGACAAACCAAAATACACAAATATTACCAAGATTGTAATCATATCCAAAATATGTCCATGGTTCAAATAACCCATTAAAGCAAAAGAGAAGGAGGAAAGGAAAGTTTTTGGCAGAAAACACGTTTCTCATAATCCCATTTAGAGAGTCACTTTGGGCAGAACACGCTTAGTTGGCTGATAGACATCACACTGTGTGTGAGATGTATGAGGCAGAACTTCCTGCCTTTTCCACCACTGAATTCTAGCCATGCTGCAAAGTTGAAACAGGTGAAGTAAACCAAAAGAGCGCTATCATAGAGAAGTGCTGACTTTTATGCACCTGCTAAGGAAAGTGCCAAATACAATGAAATCTACCTAGATACCAACACACTAACTCTTTGGACTCTTTCTTCAGCACCAGTAGAACTCTTCTGGAGTTGGTAATGGCAGTTCAAGATCATGAGTGATCTTAGCAAAGAAAATAACAGATGGTTTGTAAGTAATAAACTGGTGTTTTTGCAGAACAAGGTTAATGAGAGAGAAATGGAGTTATTTCAGAATTAAGATAAATTCTGAACTCTTGTAGTATGAAAGGAAGAGCATTTTGTTTTTAACCAAAACTCATTCAGTAATCTTCTCTTTCCCCTTTACAGGTGGAAATACAGGTCAAATAGTGTTTCCATTCATTATATCTTCTCATTCCATTTGTTTTCCTATCTCTTTCCTGACCTTCTACTGAGCTCTTTCACTTTTAATACTTTTAAAATAAATTTTAGCTTTTAACCATTGCCTTGCTACAATGCATATTTTTATTGGCAGTTCTTTATTGATATCTCTGACCGTCACTTTTCTATTTGATCATTAGGAGAAAAGAAAAATGTAACCAACACACACAGCCTCCAGGCACACATGCAAAATATTCACACAAGATGCATAAAAGATAGCTCAGTGAACTAAAGAGTGCCACAAAAACTTAGTGTAAACTGGTCTAAGTTTTCTTGCTTAACTGCCATAATTTAATTTTTTCTTCATTTCTTGGATGTCAACTTGGGCCATCAACACATTTTAGAAAGTTACTTAAGCTATTGTGATTTATAGGAAAGTACATTAATGACTACCTACAATTTATTAAGAAAAATAATATGGAAATGGTTTGGAGTTTAGGGAAGCAGTGTTTTAATTCATTCCACCTCAATGTTTTCATCTTTACAATGGAGAAATTCTATACACCTCAGGGTATTGATAGCTGAGGAAGTTATTTCTGATGAGAAAACTGAGAGAATCAATAGCAGTTACTATTTATTATTGACACAATTCTACCACACATAGTTTTTCATGAACATTACAGAAATGGTGCATTTAGATTATAAACCTGTTTTTCAATCTGGGGCATTTAAAAGAAATCTTGTGCTAAATTTCACTGCACTTATAGCTCTCATGTACCTGACTGGTACCATATTGTACTGGATTTTTCCGTTAGGGATTAAAGTATAAGCTATGGCTTTACTCGCCCTGGGTGATTAAGCTTTGGGCATGATGAAAAGCTATCTCTAAGGAGAATATTAGTTGTAAGGTTTTGATTAATCACTGACCAAAAAAACAAAACAAGCAAATATAAAGGGAAATTTGAAGACAGAAAGAAAAATAATGGAGAGAATTTTTCTTTTCATTATTGTTATTTCTTTGGCCTCTCTCAATGTACATAATTTGAGAGATTAGTCACCATTACAGTTTGGTTTAAATATCTATCTCAGGGAATGGGAAAAGATATTTGCAAATTACATATCGGATAAAGGGCTAGTATCTAAAATCTACAAAGAACTCACCAAACTCCACACCCAAAAAACAAATGACACAGTGAAGAAATGGGCAGAAGACATGAGTAGACATTTTTCCACAGAAGATATCCAGATGACAAACAGACACATGAAAAGATGCTCAACGTCACTCATCATCAGGGAAATACAAATAAAACCACAATGAGGTATCACTTCACACCAGTCAGAGTGGCTAAAATGAACAAATCAGGAGACTATAGATGCTGGAGAGGATGTGGAGATATGGGAATCCCCTTGCACTGTTGGTGGGAATGCAAACTGGTGCAGCCACTCTGGAAAATAGTATGGAGGTTCCTCAAAAATTAAAAATAGAACTACCCTATGACCCAGCAATAGCACTGATAGGAATTTACCCAAAGGATACAGGAGTGCTGATGCATAGGGGCACATGTACCCTAATGTTTACAGCAGCACCTTCAACAATAGCCAAATTATGGAAAAAGCCTAAATGTCCATCAACTGACGAATGGATAAAGAAGATGTGGCTTATATATACAATGGAATACTACTTGGCAATGAGAAAGAATGAAATCTGACCATTTGCAGTAACTTGGATGGAACTGGAGGGTATTAGGCTAAGTGAAATAATCCAGGCAGAGAAAGACAGATGCCATATGTTTTCACTCATATTGGATCTAGAGAAACTTAACAGAAGACCATGGGGGAGGGGAAGGGGGGGAAACATTACAGAGAGGAAGGGAGGCAAACCATAAGAGACTCTTTTATATATATATATATATATATATATATATATATATATATATACACATTTATTTATTTTTGAGAGAGAGAGAGAGAGAGAGAGAGAGAGAGCGAGCACAGTGGGGGAGGGGCAGAGACAGAAGGAAACACAGAATCCGAAGCAGGCTCCAGGCTCCCAGCTGATAGCACAGAGCCCAAAGCGGGGCTCAAACTCATGAACCACAAGATCATGACCTAAGCCGAAGTCGGATGCTAAACCAACTGAACCACCCAGGTGCCCCAAACCATGAGACTCTTAAGGACTGAAAACTCTTAAGGACTCTTAAGGACTGAAAATTAAGGGTAGATGGGGAGTGGGGGAGAGGGGAAAGTGGGTGACGGGCATTGAGAAGGGCACTTGTTGGGATGAGCACTGGGTGTTGTATGGAAACCAATTTGACAAGAAATTATATTTAAAAAATTTTTTTTTAAATAAAGTATCCAGAACACCTTTGAAATTTACTTTGTGTAAACAGAATTCAGTATTATTAGGAAGAGTGTTTTGTGTTAGTTTTAAAAATGTGTGTATCTGTGTGTGTGTGTATCCATATCCATATCCATACCCATATTCATATCCAAAAATAACTCCAATGTTTTGCAAATCTTTTTTTTTAATTTTTTAATGTTTATTTATTTTTGAGAGAGAGACAGAGTGTGAGCAGGGGAGGGACAGAGAGAGAGGGAAGCACAGAACCTGAAGCAGGCTCCAGGCTCTGACCTGTCAGCACAGAGTCTGATGTGGGACTCCAAGTCAAGAATCGCGAAATCATGACCTGGGCCAAAGTCGGACACTCAACCAACTGAACCACCCAGGAGCCTCTTGCAAATCTTTTAACACTGAAACAGCAAAGAATTGCCATCAACTTTAGTCCCCATTGTGTACAAGATAAAATACTGCCTATAGGACCAAATGCTTTGTGGTCTGGTCTCACCTATCATTCCATCCTCATATCTCACAACTTCCTATTCTCTCTGATCCAGCCACATTCAATCCCAAAGTACCTGCTTCTTTGTCTCAGTGCTTGTGATTGTGCAGTTGTTACCTGGAACCCATCTCATGCTTAAACTTCAGTTATATTCCTTTCTTTTTTCTCCCCTCCAACACTTCTTTATCCAAAAGCATTTCATCCAAGAAATCTGATCTCTTCTGTGACTGACCATCTCCAAACCATTGTTCAAAATTTAGTCCAAGCTAAATGCAAAGTACTTTGAATAGTCAAAACAGGAACAAAGTTGAAGGACTGACACTTCCTACAAACTATAAAAACTTGCTAAAAGGTTACAATAATCAAGACAGTATGGTATTGGCATAATGATAGGCACAGATAAATATGAACAGAACTAAGAATACAGAAGTAAATCTATACACCAATGCATAATTGATTTTCAACACGGATGCTTGGGGAAAGATACTCTTTTCAACAAATGGTACTGAAATAGCTGGATACCTACATGCAAAGAGTACATTTGGACCTCTATATCATACCATTTCCAAAAATTAACTTAAAATGAATTAAAGACCTAAATGCAAAACTATAAAACTCTTAGAAGGAAACATATGTATAAATCTGGAACTTGGTTGGCAACCTCACACTAGGCAAAAGTTTCTTAGATATGGTATCAAAAACACAAGCAGCCAAAAAGGGGGAAAAGATAAGTTGAATTTTATCAAAATTAAAAACTTTTAAGCATCAAAGTACACTATCAAGATAGTGAAAACAACCTATATAGTAAAACATATTTAGAAATTAAGTACTGATACAGAACTCATACCAAAACACAATGACAAAAGTGGACAAAGGATAGAAACAGGCATTATTCCAAAGCAGATATATAAATGGTCAATAATGACATAAAACGACATTCAATATATTTAGTCATTAGGAAAATGCAAATTAAAACCACAATGAGGTATCAGCTTCTACCCACTAGGGTGAGTGTAACTTTAAGAAACAAAAACAGAAAAATAACAAGGGAAGGCAAGGGTATAGAAAAAGTGATCTCATCATATGTATCTGGTTAGAATTTAAAAACAGTACATCTTCTACAGGAAACATCTTGGCAGTTCTTCCAAAACCTAAACATAGAGCTACCATATGACCCAGCAACATATGAGGAATATATACTCAACAGAACTGGGTATATACACAAGAGAACTGAAAGCATATGTTCACACAAAAACTTGTATAGCAATGTTCATAGTAGCAGAATTTGTGACAGCCAAAAAGTGAAAAAAACTCAAATGTCTGTCAACTAATGAATGGATAGATGACATGTGGCATGTCCATAAAGTGGAAAATTATTCAGCCATAAAAAAGTGAAGTACGGATATACAACATGGATTAACTTTGAAAATATTATACTAATTGAAAGAAGCCAATTGCAAAAGACCTCATATTGTATGATTCCATTTGTGTGAAACATCCAGGGTAGGGAAATCCATAGAGACAGAAAATGGATAGTGGTTGCCAGGAATTGGAGGGAGAGGTAAGTCAAGAGTGACAACTAATGGGTATAGGTTTTCTTTTTTGGTGTGATGAAAATGTTTTGGGATTAAATAGTGCTGATTTTTTTTAACGTTTTTATTTATTTTTGAGACAGAGAGAGACAGAGCATGAACAGGGGAGGGTCAGCAAGAGGGAGACACAGAATCTGAAACAGGCTCCAGGCTCTGAGCTGTCAGCACAGAGCCCGACGCAGGGCTCGAACTCACAGACTGCGAGATCATGACCTGAGCCGAAGTCGGCGGCTTAACTGACTGAGCCACCGAGGCGCCCCAAATAGTGCTGATTTTTGAAAACTCTGTGAATACACTAAAAAATTGTGACTTGTACACTTCAAAATGGTGAATTTTATGGTATGTGAATTGTACCTCAATAATTAAAGATACAAAAAAACAAACAAAAAAAAACTTTAGTGGAAGTCACACCTCCTCTGTAACTGACTTTTTAGGCTGAGGAATGTGTAATTATATCTGTCCCTTCTGGATTTTCACCTTCTTGAATAAGAAGGCTCTTTCTTTTGCCTTCTTGTGCTTGCTTCACTTATAACAGTCACTTGAGAAATGCTTATTGATTGAATGAAGGAGGGTACTCTTTGGGTATATAAATATACCTTGAGGGAAAGAAGAATCCATGAACATGTATATTTCTTTACTTCATCAATACCAAAGGGTGCTGATAGGCATATTGAATAGTGTGACAAGGACCTGCTTCTACATGCTAGGGTTACTTGAAGAGGCTATGTTGCCACAAAGCTACTCCTAAAACTCCCTGCTGAGAACAGCCTTCTCCACGTAGAACTAAGAGCACAAAGAGTTCTCTGACCATTCTAGGTCCCGGTAAGAATTTCTCACATAAGGTGGGATCCAGAAGTGCCAGTGGGCATTACCCCAATCATTGGAGGCCCCTCCATCAAGCAGGAGCAGTAAATGGAAAATTTAGAGAGGCTGTAAGCTCACTGATCTCTGGCCTTGTTCACAATTCCAATGCAAATCACCTGGCCATTCTTACAATGAAAAGCATGGCCTAAGGACAAAAATCATATTTTAACAACATGTACCTCATTACATTTAAATGTGTTTTAATAGCAGTCCTAATTATATCATAGTTATTTTCATATTTATAAAATGTACAGCATTCCTTTTATATCTTATAATGAATTACCTACTAAATGGCAATATGAAGTTTTGAGTTACATTTACCAAAATGATTCCTATCCTATGTTTTGTTCTTGATTTAGAGAAGAGAATATAAAATGATTAGAGATTATTGGTGACTGTGAATATCATATGGTCTGTACTTGAAACTCTCAAAAGGCTCACAATAATTCTCCATGTAACTTAATTATAGACTTAAATAGTGATGTGTTGGAGTTACCTTTCTTCTAGAAAGTGATACAACTCTTTGCTGACTACTCAGTGTTCAGATATTAACACATTTTCTTAGTAGTTTTGAACCTTTTTCCCCTAGGAAAATCTTGTCCCCCTAATTATATTCTCTTTATATTACCTCTGAACACAAAATCTATCTAGATAGGTAATGAACATCTGAGGAAAGAAATTCTTAACCTGGTTTATGTAAGTCCATAAGGGGGTTATCTAAAGATATCTTTTTTCTAGGTGATCCACGAGTCCTCTAGAATTACAGGTAATTTAAAGTACATTTTTATGTATGGCTTTTTGGAAAGAGAACACACATCTCGAAGCTGTCAGCAACTCAAGTAATAATTACTACTTATATTTTGTGCTCATTCTCATTAATGACACTCATCTCTTCTTCATGTATAGTATGTCCACAGGATCAAGCTAGACATTATAAAGGATTAAAGACAAATACAAGGCAGCATTCATTGAATCAGGTATTTAACTGTGCAATTGAAGAAACAAGTCTTCTATCGCTTCAGTTTTATATGGAACATGGTGCATTTGTGATCTCCAAGTTCCCTTTCAGTGCTAGAATCTAAAATTGTAAATCATTATTTACATGCAGCAGTGGCGTTAAAAAGGGAAAAAAAGAATAACAATGCAGGACCCTTTGCACTCTTTCACATCATACTCCTCCAAAATCGAGCCTCACAGTTTCAAGCTAGAAGATACCTAATGTGGGATCATCCAACCCCCTAATTGCACACAGGCTCTCTAACTTTTGATTACTGATTGTAGTCAATGTGCGATGTAACGGCCACTATTTACTACACTGACTCTGAGATTTAACGTAATCCTCCTTAAGTCTGCTCAAAAATGGCTTTGAACTGCATGCCAGTCCAATGTGCCAGCTCAGTTGCACCCTACTCCCGGTTCTGCTATATTGCCAGAGGCTGTACTTCAGGCTGTATTTGGTGACTCTTTCAAACTCCTCCTGTCTTACTTCTAATTACCACGCTTCCATTCTGTACAACATCAGTGCCGTTACTGTGCTGCCTTCCCTCCCCTCTGTGCAGCCGTCGTCTAGCACAGTTGAGGTAATGACTCACTCACTTCCTTGAGTATGCCTTCCTCTTCACCTCAGTTGACCTGACAGTGCCCCAGGGCTCAGCCCCAGAGCAGGTGTAGGACCAATCTGAACTTATTTAAGGGGAACCTAAAGGAGTCTTGCATCCCTGTCCACATTTCAGTGACTGGGATTTTCCTGGGACCTGTAACTCTTCATATTGGCCTAGGCATTCAGTGTCTGTTTTGTGTGTGTGTGTGTGTGTGTGTGTGTGTGTGTGTGTGTGTGTGTGTGTTTAATTGTTCCTCTGCCTCCCCTAAATAGATAACCTGCCAAAAAACTTTGTTACTATAAAACTGAGACCCTGTAATACTTTTCATAATTTCCTCATAGGAACCAGACCCTGCTACAGGACTTCATTCCTGAGATTGCCCAGAATTCTCAGCTACTTCCCACCTACAACTATTGCCCCTTCTCTGTGCCTTCACACAGCAACTAAATGTAAAGTTGTTTACTTTTGTAGGCTTTTAAAGTTTTGTTTTTAATGTTTTATTTATTTTTGAGAGAGACAGCATTAGCAGGGTGAAGGGCAGAAAGAGAGGGAGACACATAATCCAAAACAGCCTCCAGGCTCTGAGCTGGCAGCACAGAGCCTGACACAGGGTTCGAACTCACTAACTGTGAGATCATGACCTAGCTGAAGTCAGATGCTTGACCGACTGAGCCACCCAGGCACCCCAACTTTTGTAGGCTTTTTAAAAAGGCTTGTGATGACATACCACAGAAAAGCAATAATTTAAGATTGAATATTAACCATCTCTACCCTTAAAAATGGATCAAATCTTTCCCATCACAGGGACTTTTTAAAATCATGTCTTTTCTTAGGGTCAATTGAACACAAATTATTCCACCTATCTTATAAGAACTCTTTTGCACCACAGAATCACACTCCTCACATAGCTTTGTGTATCTAAAAACTCATTTAGGGAAACCTGGGTAACTCAGTCAGTTGACAATCTTACTCTAGATCTCAGTTCAGGTCTTGATTTCAGGGTTGTGAGTTCAGGCCCCACGTTGGGCTCCACAGAGGCATGGAGCTTACTTAAAAACATTAAATAAATAAAAAAAATCATTTATATGTTTTACTACTGCAGAAGCTAGGAATTCCAGTTTCTCCTGTGAAGGACTAGGATTAATCTATTAGGCAATACATTCTGCATCCTTCTTTCGTTAGAGCTGATGCCAGAGCTAGAGTACTAGGACCTTCCTGATTATATTGGATTGTCCATGTGATACCACTGTCAAGTCATAAGCCAAAAAAAGGTACTTAGACCTAACCAGGAACAGAGACTAGTGAATGACCAGAACGGTTGTTACACTTGGCACTTTTTTTTTCTTCTTGAAGACTGTGAAAATAGAGGCATGCTAAAATTATATCTTTTTCCTTTGTACTTTTTTTATGACAATGAAGCAAAAAAGAGGTTTTATAATTTCCACTTGTATTACTTTGCTTGGGTTTCTATAAAAAAGTACCATAGACTGGGTGATTTACACAATAGAAATTTATTTTCTCACAGTTCTGGAGGCTAGAAGTCTGAGATCCAGGTATTTGTGGGATTAGCTTCTTCTGAGGTCTCACCTCTTGGCTTGCAGATGGCCATCTTCTCCCTGTGTCTTTCCGTGGTCTTTCCTCTGTGTCTATGTCCTAATTTCCTCTTCTTAGAAAGACATTAGTCATATTGGATTGTGCCCCATCCCAATGCTCTCGTTTTAACTTAATTACCTCTTTAACAACCCTGTCTCCAAATACAGCCTGAGTTATAGGAAGTTAGTATTTCAACATATGAATTTGTTGGGGAGAGGGAGATTTAGCTCATAACACCTTTTGACTCAAAATCACCCGGATTTCATCATCAAAACTATTAGGAAATAGTGGTATCACACAGTAAATACCCATAATGTTAAGTAGCTATTCATAATAACCCCTTTTATTCTCAAGTGACCTGATTTGTCTGAGTATTACATAGTTACCCTCAGACTAAAGAAAGTTCCTTGGTTTTGTCAACTTTCCCTAGTGCACCAAAAGCCATCCCAGGTGATGCCACAAGGCATCACCCTGATCGAGGTTACTGAATAGCAAACCAACCTGTGATTACTCGGTTTAATATTCATCATGGATTCCAAATCTTTTTTGGAACACTGAAACGACTGAGATTTTCAGATAGAGATGATAGTAATAAGTTTGTGGAGCAGGTGAAAATTTCAGTGAGATGTATTCTAGAAATAATTGCCTAAAGCACATTATCTTTTTTGGCCTATTGCTTAAATATATGTATATCTGTATTATATTAAAAATTGTCACTTTATCTATTTTTCTCAGTATAACATTGCAATTTCTATTCTATTACTGAAATAAGAAAAATCACCTGAGTGACTAGTTAAAGATGCCTGTTTAAGAGTTTTGTTCAGATTTGTGTTTTAAAAAACAGATTTTTGTATATGGTCAGCAATGAACCAGAACAGATCACGCTGAGTAAAAGATTAGCTGGGATACACTGATTTTCTAGACTCAAGACTACACCAAAAATTCAATTATAAATCTAATTACAACTTTAATTGTTAAACAATCAACCAGATTATTTTTTGTTGCTGAGTGTTTTGTTTCCTGCTGACTCATAAGCAGGTGCACCCGCAGGTGTTAACCTTGCCATCACCATGTGACCTAATCCACCCTACTCTTTCTACTTTCTGTATTACTCTTTACCTTATACCTTAAGCTACAAAATGTGCACAAGCTGAGATACAAATCATACATCTCTGGGTAGGAGCATAAAACTAGGGAAGGATTTGTGGCAGAAAGGGGAAGGGGCAGGTGCTTCAGGCTAGCAATCCCACAGTATGTTTGACTAAATAATAGTCTTTCCAGATGCTCCTCTGAAAATGAACTCTATGGTCAAAAGGTTTGGCAAATCTTCCAGGCTACAATGCTTTTGGAGTTTTGAAAAACACATCACGATAATAATAGGTTTTAAAGTTCTACAGTAAAGAAATCTATGTCACTTAGTTTAATCCTCTATTTCCTTAATAGATTTACTGTGTATATGTTTGTAAATGTTATGAAGTCAAAAGTCTGAGGAATTAGAGAAGGAAAAGTAGAAAAGAAAGGCTTTCAAGAAAGGCTTTAGGCTTGCCCAATAGAAAGGAATGAGGGTATTCAATAATCATATAGGGTATATGCATGTAAGTCACAATTTTTGTGGCTCTATAGGTAGTGTCACTTTGTGTTATTCAGGAGTCAAGGAAAGGAAGTTAATTACCTGAACTGTTTCCACCAAACAGAGTTAATTTCAAATGCAAACAAAGTACCAAAGTCTGGCTTTCAACTGATTACAAAAGTAGTCCACATTTATATTCCTCAAATGTCTAACACTGAAATGGTTATCTCTCAAAAAAACATAATATTCCCAAGATTTAATTTTTCCAATTCTCACTGAAAAATTTAGAACTGAGTGGCTGGTGATAAGCAAAACAAAAGTAGAACACATTTTCTCATCCAGGATGCATCTCTCAAATGAAATTGTATGGGACTAAAATTTACAATGCCAGCAGTTTGAAGCAAATGCAATAACACTTTAAAGTAGCATTACAAGATTTATTTTTACATACTTAAAATTCAAAAACTCTTCAGAGAATACGGGAAATGGAAAATGTTTACTTTCGGAGCACTCAACTATGTTTTGGTTCAACACTAAACCATAAAATAATTCATGAAGCATACCCAACATGTGGTTCTTAGAGTCTGCTTAGTAAATAGATTTTAAATAATTCAAGTGGTAAAAAAGACAAACAATCTTTGATTCTCCACGATTATATACAGAATTTCATGGATAATCTAAAACAGTAGATAATCACCAAATTTGGTATAAAATCACACAGCTTTAAGGCATTTATGCTGTAGCATTCATCCAGTAGAATTTTCCTTAATGATGGAAATGCTCTATAATAATAGTCACCTGTGGATACTGAGCACTTGAAATGTCACTAGTATGACTGAATTTTTAATTTTATTTAATTTTAATTGATTTAATTTAAAATTAAAGTGCCACATATGTCTAGAGGCTACCAGATTAGACAGCACAGTTTTAACCCTTGAAAATCATGACCAAGAATGGAGTTAAAGCCAAATTTCTATAGCTGACATTGTGATGCCCTATCTGGATGTTCCATTTTGTCAATGGGAGACATTTTATTTTTTTGAGAGAGAGTGAGAGAGAGCACACAAGCGAGAGCACACAAGAGAGAGAGCACACAAGCAGGAGAGGGGTAGAGGGAAAGAATCTTAAGCAGGCTCCACACATGACACAGAGCTGGATCAGGACCATGAGATAGTGACTTGATCTGAAATCAAGAGTCAGAAGCTTAACCATCTGAGACACCCAGGTGCCCTAAGAGGAGACTTTTAATCCTGCTTCTCTGAGTACTATCAACATAGTGCCACCAGCTGTTACACTGTACACAGTTTGTTTTAGTCCCAGAGAATCATTTCAACCAACGGCATGCCCTTCTCGGGGAGGCACACATCCAAAGACTGATTGCAGAAGAGTCATGAAGGCCTGGCCATTCAGTCCACTATTGGAGAATTCTGATAGACCATACACTCACGGGTGGTTATACTGTCCTGCAGCACCACTTCTATCCCTGCCCAGTCCTTCTGGTGTTTTCTTTTTCCCACAGGTACTTATCTCAAACAAAAATCCTGCCAACCACACTGTCTCTCAGTAC
The DNA here is from genome assembly GCF_022837055.1 of Prionailurus viverrinus. NCBI lineage: Eukaryota > Metazoa > Chordata > Mammalia > Carnivora > Felidae > Prionailurus > Prionailurus viverrinus. The sequence goes on along the minus strand of NC_062569.1, from coordinate 68,025,209 downwards.
CTGCTTCTGGAGAACCCCACTACCAGCAATCTCTAAGAACACTTAGGGAGAGATTTTTAGAATTGCTCCATGAAAAAAAGAAAACAAAAGCACAATTAAGAATAATGAAATGCTGGGCGCCTGGGTGGCTCAGTCGGTTGAGCGTCAACTTCAGCTCAGGTCATGATCTCACAGTCTGTGAGTTCTAGCCCCACGTCAGGCTCTGTGCTGACTGCTTGGAGCCTGGAACCTACTTTGGATTCTGTGTCTCCCTCTCTCTCTGCCCATCCCCTGATCATGCTCTGTCTCTCTCTCTCTCTCTGTCAAAAGTAAGCATTAAAAAAAAAGAATAATGAAATGCTACATTTTATGTAAACTCAAAGGGGGAATAAGAGAACATGCATTTATCTGCTTTTTTAAAAAAAATTTTTTTAACGTTTATTTATTTTTGAGACAGAGAGAGACAGAGCATGAACGGGGGAAAGTCAGAGAGAGGGAGACACAGAATCTGAAACAGGCTCCAGGCTCTGAGCTGTCAGCACAGAGCCCGACGCGGGGCTCGAACTCACGGACCGCGAGATCGTGACCTGAGTCGAAGTCGGCCGCTTAACCGACTGAGCCACCCAGGCGCCCCTTATCTGCTTATTTTTTTTACAAAAAGAAACACAGGAAAGACCAATAAGGAGTGAGTGAAGTGAAATGGAAGAATTGAAGTGGGGGGGAACTTCCCTGAGTACCCATTTTTGTATAATTTTGACTTTTGGAACCATTTTTTATATATATATATATATGTGTGTGTGTACTCAGGGTATACACACACATATATATGTGTACTCAGGGTATACACACACACATATATGTGTATACACACACACACATATATGTGTATATATACACACACACACATATATATATTTTAACATTTATTTATTTTTGAGAGAGAGCATGGAAAAGCGAGTGGGGGAGGGGCAGAGAGAGGGAGACAGAGGATCCAAAGCAGGCTCCATACTATGAGCGCAGAACAGGATGCAGGGCTCCAACCCATGAACCATGAGATCATGACCTAAGCCAAAATCAAGAGTCCATGCTTAATTGACTAAGCCACCCAGGCACCTTGGAACCATGTTATATTTGATATTAAAAGAAGTCATTAAAGACTGAGGGAATAAACAATTAATGTGAACTACAAATACAAACCAATAAATCTAAAGACATTTTAAATAAATAACCACCACACTGAAGAGGGGGTGAATATGAAGAACTAATTTTTGATCACAATATTTTTACTACATACCCTTCCTTTAAAGATAAGAACGGTATACACACACACATATATATACACGCAGAGAACAGAAGTTCTTTATACTATTCTACCAAGTACTTTTAATCTTATATCAAAATGTAAAAATAACGAAAAAAAAAACTAAGTTAATAAATTTATATAGGTTTCTATCCCTATTTTTAGGAAAATCAGCAAGATTTCATTCATATTCTTCTATCACCTCCATAGTTTCCCTATTGCAAATTATGTAATCTTATGCCTCATAATCATTGCACTTTGCTATTTACATATGAATATTGACAGTTTCAAATCTTGTTTTATTTACCTGTATTTCCACTTGAAGTTTAGATTTACTTTAAAATGAATTTGAAGTGAACTATAAAGAAATTAAACATTTTACTATGTCTGGTTTTGCAAAAGAAGAAAAATACACAAAATTCAAATGCCATGTATAAGCATTATTTTATATGTACCATATATAAACACTTATATATATTTATATATTAATAAAAATTTATATACAATTATACATAAACATTTGTATATTTATACATAAGTAAATAAATATATATATATATAAAGATCTAATATACAAATAAACAATTTAGCATTTTATAGGCACATTAAGTAAAATAATTATAAGGGGAGGATTGAAAACATTTAGGAAACAAATGATCGTTAAAGAAATTCAATAGTATATTATTGGCTACTACTAACTTATGAGATTAAAAAAGTATTGCTATAGGGACTAAGAGACTACTATGCACAATTTTATAGGAAAAAAGTGGATAATGTAGAACAGATGGATGGATTCCTAGAAAATATAACCTACCAAAATAAATCATGAAGAAATAGAAAATGTGAACTGACAAATTACTAGTAAGGATTTTAAATCTAAAATCTCCCAACAAAGAAAAGCCCAAGGCCATATGGCTTTGCTGGTGAATTGTACCAAAAATTTAAAGAAGAGTTAATACCAATCCTTCTTAAAATCTTCCAAAAAAAAAAAAAAAAGAAGAAGGAACACTTTCAAACTCATTTTATAAAATCAGCATTAACCTGATACCAAGGCCAGATAGGGACACCACAAAAGAAGAAAATCACGGGTCAATATCCCTAATGAACATAGATGCAAAAATCCTCAACAAAATAGTAGCAAACAGAATTCAATGGTAGATTAAATGGATTATACACCATGATAAAGTGGGATTTATTCTTGGGATATAAGGATGTTCACCATATGTATACCAGTGTAATACACCACAGTAACAGAATGAAGAATAAAAATAGTATGATCTCAATAGATACAGGGACGACATCTGATAAAATTCAACATCCTTTCATGATGAAAACTCCCAACATAATGGGTACAGAGGGCAAGTACTATAAACTAATAAAGATCATTTGCAACAAGCCCACAGCTAATCAATTCTTAATAGTGAAAAGCTGAAACTGAAAGCTTTTCCTCTAAAATCAGGAACAAGATCACCACTGTTATTCAACATTGTACTACAAGTCCTGGCCAGAGCAATTAGGATAGAGAGAAAAATAAAATGCATACAAATCAGAAAGGAAGAAGTGATGATAAATGACAAAACCCTAAAGACACCATCAAAAATCTGTTAGAATAAACAAATTTAGTGATGTATCAGAATACAAAATGAATATACAAAAATAAGTTATGTTTCTGCACACTAATAATGAACTACTGGAAATGAAGAAAATAATCCCATTTACAATAGCATCAAAAGAATGAAATATTTATGAATAAATTTATATAACAGGGTGAAATATCTGTACACTGAAAACCGTAAGACACGGATTTGAAAGAAATTGGAAAAAAAGACACACAAATAAATGTGAAGATAGCCCATGTTCTTGGATTAGAAGAATTAATATTGTTAAAATTTCCATAATACAGGGACACCTGGGTGACTCAGTCCATAAAGTGTCTGATTTCTGCTCAGGTCATGATCTCACAGCTATGTTGACAGCTCAGAGCCTGGAGCCTACTTCAAGTTCTGTGTCTCCTGTTCTCTCTGCCCCTCTCTGCCTTACACTCTGTTTCTGTCTCTCTTTCACAAATGAATAAATGCTAAATTTTTTTTAAGTTTAAAAAATTTTCCATAATACCAAAAGAGGTCTACAGATTCAATGTAATCCTTATAAAAAATTTAATGGCATTTTTCACAGAAATAGAACAAACAATCCTAAACTTTTTATGGAACCACAAAAGATCACAAATGGCCAAAACAATCTTGAAAAGAAGACCAAAGGTGAAGGAACCATGTGTTCCAATTCAAAAGTATGTTACAGAGCCATAGTAATCAAAACAGTATGGTATTGGCAAAAAACAGATATACAGATCAAGAGAAAAAAACAGAAAGCCTATAAATAAACACATCCACACATGGATAACTAATAATGGACAAGGAGCCAAGAATATACAATGGGGAATGGATAGTCTGTTAATAAATAATGTTAGTTAAATTGGATAGCCATATGGAAAAGAATGAAACTGGACTCCTATCTTACATCACTCACAAAAATCAAAGTGGATTAAAGATTTGAACATAAGTCATAACATCGTACAACTCCTATAAGAAAACATAGATGGTAAGCACTTTACATTGGTATCAGCAGTGATATTTGGGGATTTGATACCAAAAGCAAAGGCAATTATTTATTTTGCAAAAGAAAAAAAAAAAAACAAATGAGACTATATCAAACTAAAAAGCTTTGCACAGCAAATGAAACAATCAACAAAATGAGAAGGCATCCAATGGAATGGGAAAATAGATTTGCAAATAACTTATCACGTAGGAATTACTATCCAAAAATTCAAAATACACAAGGAGGCCATACAATTCATTAGAGGGAAGAAGAAGAAGAAGAAGAAGAAGAAGAAGAAGAAGAAGAAGAAAAAGAAGGGGGAGGAGGAGGAGGGGGAGGGGGAGGAGGGGAAGGAAGAGGAGTGAGGGAAGAGGAGGGAGAGGAGGGGAAGGAGGAGGAGGAGGAAGAGGAGGAGGAGGAGGAGGGAAGGAGGGCAAGGAGGGGGAGGAGAAGAAGAAGAAGAAAGAAGGAGAAAGAAGAAGAAGAAAAGAAAGAATCCCCAATTGAAAAGTGGGCAAAGGACCTGAATAGACATTTTTTTTCCAAAGACAGTATACAAATGTCCAGTAGGTGCATGAAAAGTTGTACAACATCACCAATCATCCAGGGAAATCTGCATATCAAAATTACACCTGTTAGGATGTCTATTATCAAAAAGTCAAAAGATACAAATGCTGGTAAGGATGGAGAGTGAAGGAAACCCTTGTATACTGTTGGTGGGACTATAATCTGATACAGCAACTATGGAAAACAGTATGGAAGTTCCTCAACAAAGACAAATAGTATTACCACATGACCAAGTAATCCTAATTCTGTGTATATATTGAAAGACAATGGAATCACTATCTCAAAAAGATAACTATATTCCTATGTTCATTGTAGCACTAGTCACAATCACTAAAGTATGAAAACCAACTATGTGTCAGTCTACAGATGAATAACAAAGAAATTGTGGCATACATACACAAGGGTTATTATTCAGCCTTAAAAAGTAAACAACTCCTGACATTTGAAACAACTTAGATGAACCTGAAGGATGTTATGCTAAGTAAAATTAGCCAAAGAAAGATAAATACTGCATGGTATCATTTATATGTGGAATCTGAAAAAAAAATACATACAAGATAGAGAGAGGAAAAAAGAAGGAGAAATAAAGAAAAGTTGAACTTATAGAAACAAAGTAGAATGATGGTTGCCAGGGTCTGTTAAGTGGGAGAAATTGGGACAGCCTGGCAATAGGGTACAAAACTGACATTATAAGAAGAATAAATAATGTCTGAAGATCTAATATTTAACATGGTGATTATAGGTAATGATATTGTATTACATAGTTGAAATTTGCCATGAAAGTAAAAAATTATATGTTCTTACCAAAAAATAAAAGAATAAAAAGAAGGTAAATATAATAGGTGAGGAATGTGTTAATTAACTCAGTAGGAATCCTTCACAAGTTATATATGTATTGACTCATCATATTGTTTTCCTTAAATATACTGAAATTGTCAAGTATACCTCAGTAAAGCTGAAAAATGGAAAAAAAATAAAAAGGAGTTAATGAAAATCTTAATTACCTTGACCTACTTAGAGAATTAAGCAATAGAATGTCACATTTAACATGGATATAGAAAGCTTTTCTGTAGTGACTATATTACTAACTTTAGTTTCCAGATTGCTTTGGCATAATATGGATTATTTTCAGCCAGTAACTAGAAAAGAAAAAAAAAATTAACACATATCATGCCCTGTTTTCTGAAAGACATCAACAAAGAATACTTTTGAGTTCACTATAATTTTTGATTTGGAAATCAACTTCCTGTTTTTTTAAGTTTATTTATTTATTTTGAGCAAACTGGATGTGGGGCTTAAACCCAAGAAACCATGAGATCATGACCTGAGGTGAAACCAAGAGTCAGATGCTCAACGTACTCAGCCACCCAAGCACACTGGAAACCAACTTCTTAAACCGCTGAGACTTACTATATAAGGCTATGAGAATTGTCTGATACTTCCGGAGTATAATTTGCCACATGTTGAAAATTCACTCTTCATAATGAATAGTTTAGAAATAATAAGATTGCTATTATATTTATATAGCCTTTATCATTTGATAGTGAAAGTCAAAACAGACTACACTGATATTTTTATGATTCACATTAGTTCTATTAATGATATTTTCTCTAAGATAGCTTAAGTTTGGCAACACTAAAACCTCCTGCTACTATAGTTTACAGTTCCTGACCATAGCAGATAAAAAAGTATAAAAAGTAGCTGGGAAAAGTAAAATTAATTGTACTGTACAGCATAATTTATTATTTCTCAGATGTATTCTTGCTCTTTTATGCAATTTCGGCAGATATTTTCTGCTCAGCTACTGCCTACTACTTTGAAAAAGGGGTTGTACTTATGATATTATGAATTTCAATCTTTCAGAAAGATAATCAGATGGTTGTATTTTACACAGTTTAAAGCTATTAAAGGAAAAGGTTAATAAAGTTGGGGAAATGACAGGTTTGAATACATTCCACTAAAATAATCTATATAATTTTGTGATTGAAAATAAAACAAGGTCTTTTTGTTGTTGCTTTTCTTCACATACTTTGGTTAATTAATTATTCAATTTATTTATTTTATAATATATAATTGTTATTTTTGTAGATAAGAATAGAAACTCTAGTCTGGAAGAATAGTGGCAATTGCATATGATTCAATCTAAATTTGTTCTGATGTCATAGTGAACAATTTGAACATGTTGATGTCTAAACCCGTAGGCAAGCTTTATAAATTTAGCATTGTATTTTATGTTTCACTTGCAACATTACACTTAAGCAAGTGTTAAAAGCAGGGAAAAAACAAACACATGAAGCCAAGTGCTGTTTTTAACATTAAATTTGAATCATTTGTCAGATATCACACCAAATGCAACTCTGATTTTCATAAATCTCATTTACCTAAATTTTATGGTTGATGCCAGATAATGTTAGTAGAATCCCCATTTGGTTAGAAGTTCTGCACTTGGGATTTAAAGTCTGGTTATGTTAATCTAGTTACTTTGATTAGGTCAGTTTCTCTAAGTATCAATTTACTTATCTAGAAAGTGGGGATAATAAAAGCTGTCCTGCTGAAAGATCTAATAAGATAAAGCATACAAACTCGTCCTATAAAAATGTAAAACTAATTTTTTCTGTTGTTTCCATTAGCTTCTTATACTAATTGTGATGGAAATTCACTGATAAATCATTTTTTCAAGCAGTGGATTTTATCATCTTGGAATCCCCATAGATTTTTATGGCAACTTTGATTCTTAAACAAATGGATTATCTCCACTGAGTATGTGTTTAATTCAAAATAGAGGGTTCCAAGCACAATAATTAGTAAAGAACATCCTGAGTGACTAATAAACTACGTGGCACACACATATTATCTATGAACATAATCATTCAAAATATTCTCTAAGGGGCTGTAATCTCAGACATTCTAGCAGTTATAAATTTCTCTGTTTGAGATCAAGAAAACCTATGTAACTAAAATTATTTTTCAAACAAAATTTAAATTTTTGCAAGGAGCAGTTTGAATTTAAACAATCTGTCTTTTCAATATGGTGCAAATTAAACTCACCAAGAAAAAAATCAGCTTAACAATGAGCCACTCTTTAAATAGTTCTTAGAATCAAGTTGGACAATATTTCACGTAAATCTGAAGCCTTCAGGACACATACAAGAACCACCAGTTAGAGTAAAATAATAAAAACACAGACACTTTATTTTTTCCCAACAAAATGACAAGGCATTTCATGCTGTGAATATCTAACACTTTGTTTTGACACTAGGCACATATTTATATTTCCTGCTATTCTAGTGAGGGAATAGTTCAACACTGTCTCAGTTGATTTAGTGCCAACTGAAGTCAGTCTTCTGACATTTGTCCAGGTAACTGGACCAAGAACACCTGGAGAAGACTTGTCACAAATTACAGTGATATTCTTTATTCTTTGAATGGTTTGGGTTGGCAGAGGTGATGTTGAACAGACAGCAGGTAAACAACACACAGATTCACTGAATTGTAACACTGGGAATATTAAATAAACTGTGTCGTTTGATACACTTCACTAGAGTAAAACCACTGAAAAAACCCTTCCTCTCCAGAATTTGAAACAAAGAAAAAAAAAGGGGAAAAAACAGGATTGTAACAAATGGAGGGACATATACACAAAACTTTAAATCAAGATGGATTTCAGAAAGTAGGGTATAAGGATAATTAAGTCTAAGTCAAGATAAAAGAAAATTTGGATTTCAATTAACTAGTTGTCCATAGATTAGACAGGCAGTTTTTTGGAGATGGTACTAAAAATAAATTCTATATCCAGGAGAAGTTTCCGAAGATAAATTATTTTTTTAAAAAAAAGAATATGGAAAGAAAAGAATTTTTAACTACTAATAGTATTTTTGGTCTGGTTGTCAGACAATCTGAAGCTTAGAAATTGGGGAAGGATTTTCTTTTCCACGTTTCAACATAGGCCAAATGATATATCCTTAAAGATACCCATTTCTCACCTCCCTATATTTATTCTCACCCTTAGCTTTCTGGTTCACTCTTTGTTTCGAGTTTTACCAATTAATACATTAAAGTTAAGTATATCTTTGTTTATAACTGGTCACTGGTGTTATAATTATGAGCAGTGACTGTAAATGTTAGTTCTTATTCCACATTTCCATGAGCCCCCAGCTAACGTGATGATAAGTTTTTGTCACTCAAAACCATATGAGCCCTAAAGTCTCTTAGAATTCTAAAATTAGATGGTTCTAGGGAATGAGGTATGCTTCGACTATAGTTTATTATAGTTGAAATACTTGTAGCAAGTTGGTGGAAGCAGTATGATGAAGTCTGCTATTCTGGACACTTAATCTTTGAAACATTTGATAATTTATCAAAGGAATTAAGAGAATACATTAGACTTTAAATATCCTAATATCTTAAGCAGAATTTCTGCTGTTTTGAGTGGTACAATAGGTGTGAAAGAATTGACAGGAGCATTTAAGGAGAAAAAAAAACCACGTATTTTGTAAACAAACCTGTCAGAAGTACAATGCTTATAGACACTTTTTTTTTTTTAGTTTTAATTAGGTTAATTAGAATCAGGGTACAGCCCAGGGTCAGAATCATCAAAGACAAGTAGTCATGTTAAGGGAACAAGTTACTCACTCAACCAATATTTACTGAGAGCTAATGGAGTAGAAAAACTGGGTCCAGGATCCAGAGCACATATATTCCTCAGTCCTGATTGGCATGGAGGCAGGGAAATGAAAGACAGCAATATAAGATATTGAAAGAACAGTAATATGAGGTCACAAAGTTTAGGTCAGTAGTCCTAGTGGTCCAAATGTGATTTGGCAGATGAAGCATAGAGTTCTTTAACTCATTGGGTCTCAAAATTCATTTGCATCACCTGAAGAGTTTGTTAGAACACAGAAAGTTGGGCCCCTCTTTCAGAATTCCTATTTAAGTCTGGGGCAAAGTTTTAGATACTGCATTTCCTTACAAACCATCTTGTAAGATCTGTATCTCTATCTATGTATCTATGTATTTATTATATTAGTATGGTTCCTTTTAATGTGAAGAAAATAAGGTTCATTGTGGTTAATATGCCAAATGAAGGTAAGGGCTTATTTCTGTTAAAAGAATGAGACTTTTTTTTCAGTGTTATGGGAGGAAAGGTTATTTAAAATCTTTTTTACTCTTTGTTCTGATTCCATAATAATCAAGAACTTTCTGGATATGCAATGAGGCTTACTGAGCAAAAAACCTATCTTACAGAAGTTCCTGTGTCTTATGTAAATCCATTTGGATCATGTATCATGGAAGAGTGCCTTGGCATTCTTGTTTAAAAAACACCTACTTGGGGCACCTGCGTGGCTCAGTTGGTTAAGCATCCAACTTCAGCTCAGTTCACGATTTAACGGCTCGTGATTTCAAACCCCACCTCGCTCGGGCTCTTTGCTGACAGCTCAGAACCTGGAGCCTGCTTCATATTCTGTGTCTCCCTCTTTCTCTGCCCCTCTCCCACTCATGCTCTGTATTTGTCTCAAAAATAAATAAACATTAAAAAATAATAAAAAACACCTACTTGAATCAATACAAAAATTGTGGTATGCTTCCCAATAATAAAAGAAAATTACTTACTGATACATGCAACAATGAATAAACATCAAAGACATTATTGTGAGCAAAAGAACTTGCACACAATATACTTACTGTGTGTTTCTATTTGTACCAAGTTCTAAAATGTACCATGATATATGTGAGACTGGTGCTTAGCAAGGGCTGGTGATGGGAAGGATTCTGAACTCTCAGACGTGATGAAAATGTACTATAGCTAAATAGGCAGAGAGATTACATGGGTATATCCTTTTGTCAGTTAAGATGTGTACATTTCAATCTGTGTAAATTTTCTGTGTAAAAATAGCAAGTGGCGCTGTGGGATGTGAGAGATGTACAGACAACACAAAACATAAAACTAGAAATGTAGATAGTTAAGGAAGCCAGGTGAGGCATATGGAAAGTTCATTATGCTATTCTGTTTATAATATATACATATATTAAAAAACAAAACCACACACTTGGATTTTTATTATTCCATACCCTTCTTTAGAACTTAATTATCCTTAGATTAGTTAATAAAATAAAATTCCTAAAACTGGAAAAAGAAGTGCTTTTATATTACTTCCTCTAATAATCATTTACCTAACTATACTGTAGGGTATTAAGTCAGATACTTTTATTCACTTTGAACAAATATTTATTTGTAGTTTTTATTTACAATTCACAACCTGTCTTCTCCTCTTCCCTCTCTTCCTCCCCACAAAATTGAGGAGGGTTGCATTACATTTTTTAAAAATGTGACCCAAACCCCAAGACACAGAGATCTTAAGACAATTGCAGGAGGAAGGGATAAATGAATCAGAAACCAGTGGAATAGGTCACTACAGTTCATGAGAGCTTCTCAGCAACCAGAGAAAAGAGAGAAAAGGGTTGAATCTTTTCATTTTCTTTATGTTTTATAGAGATTAATATGTAAAAGAAAAAAAAAGAGACCCTCCCCTGGCCACACATATACACTGGCATGATATTTGTAAAGGAATTCTTCATGTGAGTACATTAAGAATTGAGTGATATTATTTATTGCATTTGCATTTTGTTATTGGGCCTAAGAATTCTGACTTATAATTTTGCCCCAAATGGTTAGTTATTTCATCTTTGTTTAAGAATGTAGGCAGCAAGTGTGATTACTCACATTATAAAAATGCTTCTGTAAGAAGGATTCTAAAGGAATGATGGAAGTAGAAAATCATGATTTAGCAAATACCACAGAAATAATTGTAACAAACAAGAGTCATTGATGAATGCTGTTATTTATGAGGAAAAGTACAATAAAAAAGAGGATATTTAGGTATCCTTATAGTATCTTCCCAGAAGACATCCATGGATTACAACGGGGAAAAATAGTACCAATACAGGAGAGAAAACTGGCAAACACCAGTTTGAAACACATAGTTTTCATAACCAAGGGATAAAAGTTAATAGCATGGGAAATGACGCATATCCGCAATATGTACCTCCTCACATAATACACTGAGGAGGGCACACCATCTCTTCTGCAGTATTCCTGCCAAAAACCTATAACCACAATTTAATCATTAGAAAATATTGGACAAACTCAGTTGAGAGATTCTACAAAATAAACTGCCAGTATTCTTCAAAGGGTCAGGGTAATAAAAGAGATACTGAGGGATTATTTCAGATTGGAGAGGAGTAAGGAGACAAGGTAACTGAAATGTAGCATGGAATTCCAGACAGGATACTGGGTCAGAAAAAAAAAAAAGTCTATAATTAGTTAACAGCGCTGTATCAATGCTAATTTTATGGCTTTGGTACCTGCATAATATTATGTAAGATGTTAATATGAGAGAAAGCTGGCATTAAGTTACACAGATTTTCTAAATACTCTATTTAAAATTGTTTGTGAGTTGAAATTATTTCAAAGAAAATAAGAGAAAAGAAAAAGGGGGAAAAAAGCATTCTGAGATTGCTTGAGAATCTGGCCAACATTTTGCTAGATAATAACGGATTCTAATTTATGAAATGACTGGAGCCAAAAACAATGTTAAGAGCAAATGGGGGTGATTGAGCAATTTACCAATTTAAAAGGAGTATTCATAAAGTAGCTTTGCGATAGCATGGCAGCCTACTGATTCATCACCAAGAGTTAGCCTCCACATGTACACGCCTGATGCTGAGCTGTAACAGCCCAGGGAAGTCAGAGCATTTGCAAATGGGAGAGGTGGAATGGATTTTTGGTGATGCCTAGAAATTGTAGATGGACATTTCCTAATTTTAATTTCAAAATTCTGTAAAAGACTGTAAAACACAGATCAATAAGGTCTCAAGAAAAATTCTTAAATAGATTATTTAAAGTGTACGTGGGAGGACAAAGCAGACACCAGTAGACCTAACACAATTTATAAATTATAACTCATATTTGACTCAATAGACTTCTTTCTTGGAGAGTTATTGATTAAGCAGAGAAGTTAATATAGATAGAGAGAGGACAACTGGACTTTAATAAGATAATTAGAATGTTCTTTGTGATGTTTTCTGGAAAACAGGGAGGAATTTTGGCAAAATACATGAATTATTACATGAAGTTTTTGTTACTTTATTTACTGGCAGTAGTGTCATGGCTAATGGGTTACTATCACCCTGGAAGAAGGTTCACAGAACTTCTTCTTTGACCAAGTCTGTATTAACGGACTACTTGTTAATGATACACTGGACAGAAATTCAATGATGCAGGAAGCACCTGCCAAAATCACAGGTGTCTTCTCTCTACCACATGACCTCCCCAATAACATGAACACAACTTATCGAGAAAGGGAAGGATATTTGATGCAAAGATGGCCATCTCTATGCCACCAGTGACTGATCCCTTCCTTTAGGGAGCCAGACAAGTCGTTCATATTAACTCCTTTCTTCTCCAACATTATTTCCACTACTCACTCAAGACCATGTGTAACCCTAGACTCGGTACTGAAAGTAATCAAAGACATCCGAAAGCAGCAGCTATTTCATCCTTCTAGGTATTTTTATGTTTTCCACTATTTGGAGTGCCTGTCCCACAGAGTATTAATTTATCTTTAAGTCAATCAATAATAATATAAAATATGTTTTCTCTTTGTTCACAATACTGCAATTTACCCAAACATCTATTACAGACTTCCAAAAGAGTTTTATTCCAACAAAGGGTAGCCTATAATTTGAGCAGATAAAAAAAATTATTTTTTTAAATATGGGTGGTAAGAATTTTCCAACTTTGCCATTCCTTGATTAATTTAGGTGGTATGTACTCATAAATTACAACCTGTAATAGTTAAGAGGATAATAAAGATTAACAACACACTTACCCACACTTGGATAACCAGGCGTAGAAGGGTCTCCTCCTGGGTTCAGTGACACCATGAAGGTATCATAGCTAAGATTTGCAGTCTTTGGTAAATCACAAGGATCAATATATAGAAGAACACCACCAAATCCAGCCTTTTCCAATAAAGAAAGCTAAAAGAGGAGAAAAAAAAAACTATTAAAAATATCAGATGCAAATATCTACTGTCCTGAACCTTCCTGAGGGCCCCCACTATACCAGTCACTCTGATCTCTGCCCTGGATGGGCCAACCAGATCTCCCAGATATAGCAACTGAGGCATACAAGGAACTAAGGGGCCTCCCTCTGAATGGTGAGTTCCTGCTCTGTCTCTGTCACTAAGGATTTTGAAAGTAGTTCCTGAATGGGGTAGCTAAGTGGCTTAGTTGGTTAAGCATCTGACTCTTGATTTCGGCTCAGGTCATGATCTTGTGGTCCATGAGATGAAGCCCCATGTCAGGCTCTGGGTTGACAGTGTGGAGCCTGCTTGGGATCTCTCTCTCCCTCTCTTTCTGCCCCTTCCCTAATCTCTCTAAATAAATAAATAAATAAATAAATAAATAAATAAATAAATAAATAAACAAACAAACTTAAAAAAAAAAAGAAAACAATTCCTGACTACTTCATTTGAAACATATCTAATGCAGATTCCTCTCTCTTCTTCAGTAAGTATGATGGGAAGGATGAACTTGACATTTCATGTTCTTTTTGTTTTAACTTGGTAAATTAATTTTTTTGGGTAAAGAGCTTGTATACTTTAGGGTGATTTACCTGATGTGGAAAACAATAATCATAATTTGCTAATCCATTTGTTTCTCCTGAGAGGGGAAAGGTACTTAGGGGACACTGGGGAAAGAAATGATGGAGATGATGGCTAGGAATCACATTAAGTGTAGGCAGTTGCAATTCACTGTGTGACTCTAGTTAACACTTGTGCTTCACTTCTCAATTACTGCTTCTCTTGTTTATTTTTACAGTGGACTAAACAATACAGTAGCTTGTGGATCTGGCTGGACCCCACCATGAGGACAGAATCATGCTTATCTTCTCTTCCAATGTTCACTTGCACTTAGGGGGCACATAGTAGACATTCAAGAGTGTCGCTAAATGAAAGAACGAATGAGAAAGATGCTGGTTTGGCATGGCAGCTACTCTTGAAAAAAAGAGAAGTCTAAGAAAATACTTAGGATGTGCTTCTATTGGAAAAATAAAACATAATTGTACCTACAATATGGTTTTTACATAAAAGAAGTTATAGTAGAAAAATAAAAATACTTGATGTAAGTACATCACATTCATGGCATTTTTTCAACTCCTTTAAAAATATTCTGTAACTTCCCATTTTTGAATAATGGACAAGTACATATTATTTTAATTAATACATATTATATTAAACATACTTTATTATCAATCAGAAAAAAATAACCCTGATACCCTAAGCAAAGAATGTTTGACTCACATGTTGAGTCATGTTTTTCCTATAAGTGCTTTACTGAAAAGGGAGAAGAATTTAGGGAGGGGGGAGAAATGAGAAAAGGAAAAAAGAGCAAAGAACATGTCAATAAGAAGGCTGGATTTAAGACTGACTCTGAAAAGCTCACACTGAAGTCCTTAGGGAGGGTTTCTAATGTTTAGATGCTGAAATTGCTATTTCTAAAAAAAATTATCAATGGAATGATTTTGAATGTTCTGCTTACTATAGGAGAACATATTAAGAAAGAAATATGAACAACTCCAGAAAACAATTTCTAAGTATTAAAAATTACTTTAAAAAAATTAAGTAATTCATGATCACTAGACAAAAAAAAAGATACAGGCAAATAGTAACAATCCTATTATCCTATCTGTCAAAAAGTAGTAAATGTTAATATTTCTAAACTCTTTTATTAGGGCTTAGGCACATATACACATATACTTACAAAATAAGACCACTTACCATAAATTTTGCAACCTTTCTTTTTTTTTCTCATAATACCATATACTAAATATTGGTCCATGCTGATAAGTACACTTTCATATAACATTAATAATTGTACACTGTATATATGTGAATGCTATAAATAATACAATAATAAGATATAGAAATGCTGCCAAATGTTATTTAACCAATCCTTGACTGTTATTTACATGAAATTTAACTTTTTGTATCATACTTCAATAAACTTCCTTATAGCTAAATCATTGCACAAATGTATATTTTCATGAAATATATTTCTACAGAAAGAATTTGTAGGTGAAAGTATTACTATTTTTTATGATTTTCGATAAAATATTTTCCCTCCAGAAAAGCTATATATAACTAGCTACATTCTTACCAGTCATATATCTGAGTACTTATTTCCTCCATCACCAGCATTGAATATTACTTTTTAAGAAATATTTGCCAATCTAGCCAAAAATTTACCGTCCATTTTTAAAAAATTACAAGTGACATTAAATTTATTTTTGCTAGTAATTTTGGTCACTTGCATATTTTCTGAAGAATTACCTGATAGTGAAAATTTTTGTGATTCCTGGGGTACTTATCCATTCACAACTATATACTGAGTGTCACTTTTTGCACATAATATGCTGGCATTGGCATATGGAGATAAGTAGGACAAAGTGCCTGCTCTTAGGAAGTCAGTTAACCAGTGGAATGATTAATAGTTTTCATCTTAAGTGTTAACCCCAATTAACTGGCAACTAGTGGCTGCCTGGGGAAGCATTGCGAGGCCAAGTTCAGGGTCAGTGAAAAGTGGAAAATAGCTCTATGAGAGACGTCTGCCATGGACACAAGAAAGGCAAGTGATGCTCCACATTTTTTGGTTGTTGTCGACCCTGCTTCAGTGGGATAGTCAAATTATCTTCAAAAAATCTCTTTTAAAAAGGTCAATATATTAACTATTTGACTCCTTAAACTTTATGACACCTGGTGACTTAGAATTTATCATAGTCAAAAATAAAATGCTACAGTTGCATATTTTGTTTCTTGTGCTTATGACTGGTAATACATTGCGATTTCTTTTATAATCAATATATACCATGATATTTTTCTATACTTGACAGCTTATAATGAAGCTATGTAGTTTAATAGTATAGTATCTCTTGCCAGAGTTGATTACCTCCCTACAACCCTGAAGAGATAGCCTTATATGTGATTTTATCCCCTCTTCCCATCCTCTGCCTGTAATGGTTGGACCTGAGGGGGACAGGTCTTCAATGTTGTCAAATCTGGTTCATGATGCTGTCCCTTACTGGCCACCACAGAGCTCCTAAATAAGTAACTTGGTGGCCTAGTTTCAGAAATTATTACGGGATTTCCAATGAAGTGGCAATTGAGGAAACTGCCTATATTAAATCAAATAACAAATGTTCCTCTACATTGTTAGAAAAGCATTTTGAACATGGTGAGGTAGTGGTTACCTAAAATATTCAAAGGATCTACTCTTCTAGTGAGATCATATTCTATAAAAATGCATTCAAAGGCAAGTCAATATAAAAAGGAGTAAGCTAAGCTGTCACTGGGTTGTCTGCTTTTGACTGTCCCTGGGAGCACAAGTAGAAGTTATTAGCCCTGCCCAGAACCCTTCATACTTTCAGATCACTTGAGACCTAGGATGATTCTACAGGGGGTCTAATTCATGAAAAGAGAAGGCAAATGTAAAGCTAAGATTTCTTAACACAGAAGTTTGATTATCTTTTGCTTCTCTCTCTCAAGTATATTACGTGATAAGTTTAGCGTTCTTCATCATGTTTTCTACCTTGTAAACTAAGACAGTATTTGACATAACAGGGAGACACAAAAAATGAGTCAAGCAAATGGCCCTGAGCTCAAGTGTTACAAGGTCATGAAGAAGCAACTCACAGCCACAGGCTAGTATAGTGTACTGAGCCATCAGTCTGTATCACCCTGCAAGGGCACCATTTCCTAATTTACATAAAATACTATAGGAACACATTTCCATGAAAGTAGAAATCATTAAATCAGCCTCCTACCCTTTTATTTAGCTCAAGGACTTACTAAGTCTTTGGTGCCTGAGATAGGGGCTGGGCTAGTAACTGAGAAATGGTCCCTATAGTCTACCCTGGGACACTTCTGTTTCTATATGCAGAGTCAGTCAACTCCCTTCAAGCTAGGTCATGATTCCGCCAACAAACGAGACATTATTTGAAGCAATTCTAGTCCTCAAAGTAAAATTGTATTGTATTTAACTTTTTTTTAATGTTTATTTATTTTTGAGAGAGATAGAGCATGAGCAGAGGATGGGCAGGGAGAGAGGGAGACACAGAATCCAAACCAGGCTCCAGGCTCTGAGCTGGCAGCACAGAGCCCAGCATGGGGCTTGAACTCACAAACTGTGAAATCATGACCTAAGCTGAAGTTGGATGCTTAACTGACTGAGGTACCCAGGTGCCCCTACTGTATTTTTTATCTACAGGAATTAATAAGGATTTTATGGGTGTTTTTAGTCTGCTTGAAGACAGGAATGCTGTAGCTTCAATTTATATCCACAGTGCCTAGAATAGTACCTGCTACCAAATGATTTTTCTTTTTTTAAGTTAATGAATAAATTAGTATGTGTATCAATGAATGAACAAATGAATACACAGTGCATATGGGTACAAGTGTATTACATGAATATTATTTTGTTCTACATTTCACACCCACTGGCTGGAAAACATGCAATACATTTTGTGGCAGCTTGGATATACATGTGTTGGAATGTGAATAGAAGTATTAAACCAGCTTATTTCTGAAATTAACACACACACACACACACACACACACACACACACTCAATTAGATGTGTTATGCTTAAACTTCCATAAAAATACATAATTAAAATAGAATTATTTTGTTTTGATTTTTGTGTTATTTCATTTTATGTTTTGTTACCTAAGAGTAGAGACAAGGAGTGTTAGAGACTAGCACACTAAGATTTGAACATGTGAGTTTGTCTTGTTGACAGGGTCTTGCAGATAAAATGTCTTTGGCTAACTTCAAGGAGGCTGATCCCATATTTCTTTCTGTGAAACATATTAATACATTTCTCCTTGTGTGTAGTGTATAAAGCTAGGTCTTAACAGTTGCCAAATAATTGCTTCTGAAATAAATGGTACTACAAATCCATAGGCAGGATACAGCAGCCTTATTGAACAGATCTTACAAATCTTAAAGCTCCCTGAAAACTACTCACTCAGAGAGTAAGTAGTCTGGTACCTAAAAATGGTCCCACATAGGTTTATATTTCCACTGTCTTGGGGCAGGCAGCATGTGGGTGGCTGTATGGTATTCCTATATTCAGGGGGAGAAAAAAATCATTCAAAGAAGATCAAAGCCAGGAAGAGTGAAAGCGAAAGGACCCTGTTCTGATTCCTGACACTTATTAACTTCTGTTCTTACTTTTCAACGAAACCATTTTTTTTCTCTTCCAGAATGAAGGTGCTGTTATGAGGTAGTCAATCCACTTCCTCAGTATCTTCAATGTGAATTCCACAACTAGACTTCAATCCATTCATAGATGTTCCTAAGTTGTCAATTCATCCTTTTGAATCCATCAAATGTCAGCCTTGCTCTTTTTATTTTCACTGATTACAATGCATGGAATCCCTCAACTACCACCTAATTTCAAGAACCTGAAGTTGAAAGCTTGTGTTTTCCCCTGTTACTTAGGTTCCTTAAAACACTGTTCAAGCACTAGAACCATTCTTCTGGCCTCCATAGCTAGAAAAGCTTTCTGAGTCTTCATGTGAAAACAAGAGCAAATATAACAATAAGAGGACCTTAGTCTTACAGGTAAAATTACAGTCTACTGTTATGGGCTGAATTTTTTTCACCTTAAGATACATATGCTTAAGTCCTAATCTTCAGTACCTCAGAATGTGACTATATTTGGAAATAGAGTCTTTAAAGAGGTAATTAAGGTTAAATGAGGTCATATTTATGGACTCTAATCCAGTATGACTAGTGTCCTGAAGAAGAAGAGATGTATCAGAGATGTGTGTACATGGAGAAAAGGCACATGAGGACACAGCAAAAAGGAGGTGATTAGCCAAAAAGAAAGGCCTCAGGCTAAACCAAACTTGTTAACACATTGATCTTAAATTTTCAGCACCCTCAAGCTGTGAGAAATTTTCTCTTTAAACTACCCAAAATACCCAAACTGTGGTATTTTGTTATGGCAGCCCTAGCAAACTCATACATTCACAGAAGGTGCCACACTTTATACAAAGACTTGGAAAAATATTTGTGATCAGTATCTAAGCCTTCTGAGTCTTTTTTAAGCCAAATCATCTAGTACTAATTGCACATCTACTATGATTCAGATAGTATCCCCAAAGCTATTTGTTGAATTTCATTCAGAATATCAAATACGTCATGTCAACTTCCACTAAGTAGTTGTTGAAATTGTAATTCAGAAAGGATAAGAGCTTGATCCATGGTCTGAACTACTAAGTGGCAATTCCAGGGATCAAACTAGAATTTTCCAAATTCAACTCTGGCAATCTTTCTGCTAAAGCACAACTTTGCTTTCAATAACACATCCATCCTTTACAAAGACAAATAGACTGTCTAAAGGGTGAATTTATAAAACACATCAGATTCTCTTGCTGTGATTTTCTTTCCGAGAGGACACTGGAATCAATACTGTGTGAATTATATGCCTATTTATTTAGATTGCTAAAAAGACCTGGATTTTTACAAAGTACTGTCAGGGGAATTAATATGCATTATAACAGAATGTGTTAAGGATTCATGGCTTTAGTGACAGAAAAATAAAAATAAAAATAAACTTAAAAAAACATGAATCAAACATTTCATAGCACATTCTTATTCATTTAAATTACATAGCTCTGGCATATATGAAAGATGAAAATATCAGAATGTAATATATTCCTTAATCAGATATTTTGACTTCAGGGCTTAAATTTTATGTTATTCTTCCTTCTTGAGATTGTTTTCCCTATTAATAGGTTTGTGGTTTGGCCCTTTAATTATGTATTGTAATGTCAGTATACCATTAAAGACATTTGTAAGATTCCTGTTTGCTTTGTTATGTTTCAGAAATAAACTCACCTTTCTTTGTTAAAGGAAAAAAAAAGACTATTATGGTGAGGAATATTCACTGTAATCAGACTGAGTATATCCAAGGCATAATCACAGCATTCTTTTTTTGATTTCACTGAACACCTCTACTTGGATTTCAAATTGCTTTGCTTAATGTATCCAAAGTTATTTAAATAATTCTGGTGAGATTAATAAGAAGCAATGACCTTCTGCTTTTGTGAAGAAAAAAACTTGAAGTAATGCAGAAAGTTAAGCCTGCTATGGAAGTTGTAAAAAGAATCCTCAACTTTTATCATTATAATTCAAAAAGAAAGGAAGGAAGGAAGGAAGGAAGGAAGGAAGGAAGGAAGGATGGAAGGAAGGAAGGATGGAAGGAAGGAAGAAAGGAAGGAAGGAAGGAAGGAAAGAAGGGAGGAAGAGAGGAAGAAAGGGAGGGAAGGAGGGAGGGAGGGAGGAAAGATCTCCTATTTTTAATGTATCCTCAGGTATAAAATGTTTATTTCACTTTAAACTAATATCTCATTGTGGCCTGTGGAATTATTCTTATTTCACAAATAAAATAATCATGACATAAGGATGACTAGTTCACGCCACATAGTTAATGGCATATTCAGAGTAATGTGTCCTCATAATTTATTTTCCTTTTGCCATTAAACTATATTACTTTCAAACCATGAAAAATGTAACTTGGCAAATTTCTTTCAGATTTTTAATTCATATTATTTGACAACTTTTGCAATGTTTTCTGCATAGTAGAAGCCTAATTCAAAAAATAAAATTATGATATCATTTTTCCAACCGTAGCTTAAAAATATTGAAGAGAATGTTGTATTTTATTTCTATTTCCTATCCATGATGGATCCACCTATGTAACATGGATCTTTTATTCTAGGTTCTAGGCTGAGAATACAATGATAGAGGAGGGACGAGCAAGTATTAACCTAAATAATTTTATTTTCAAGGAGAGGGATTTGAGATTCGGATAGTAAACACAGTGGCCGGGGGTCTTTTCCTCTGTCAAGGTGGTTCATGAATCAAAAACACTAAAAGGTATTGGTCTTTATCAATTTTTCTCAGATGATTTAATTAATTATAGCTAATATTGGAGAAAATATACAATTGCTATTAGTAAATATATTGTTGATATTACCAACTGCATGGGCTACTTTTCATCTGTAGACATGCTGTTGCTTTTAAACCACACAAATCATGTTCAACAGGAACAAAAAATAATACTAACACTATATATATTTAGAAATTAAATCATAAAGGCGTAAGCTTCTGACTTACCAACTTACTATTGTTAGCGCTTATATATATATATATATATATATATATATATATATATGAATGTACGAGAGAGGAAGAGATTGTTGGTGGAGAGAACAGGGCCTCACATACTCACTTATGTGCATCTCTGGGATTTTGTAATTGTCTAGTTGAATAAGAAACATCAAAGAAAAAGTGTACAGCTCTTCACATAATTTAGTTTTTAAAATTTACTTATTTTTCTATTTTTATTGAGATATAATTAGCATACAGTGTTGTATTAGTTATAGTTATAGCATATTAGTTATAGACAGAACATTACTTTGACTATTCCAAAATTTACTATTTTTAAAAATTTTTAATATATGTTTCCAATATTCTTAACTAAGAAGATATTTAGCTAAAGCCTTAATGGGGAGAAACCCACGGATAATAAATAATAATAATTAAGTATCTCTAAAGATATCACAGTAATTTGCTATTGTTTAGGTTTATTGACATAATTTTCTGATGTTTCAATGTCTTGATAAGAATCAATATTCAAAATGTCTATTTCTACCATCTACCAAAGTTAGTTCTTTAACAGAAATACTAACTAGAACTCCTAATTTATACACAAAGAAGGGGAGAAAAATAAAAACTGTGGTGATTGGACATATATTTGATGTTCAATGTTTTCTTAATTTATAGTATTATGAATCATGATATAAACACAAACAAAAAATAAAGTCAATTTGGTAGTGTTTTTGTTTTTTTTTACCTGATATATATATCTGTAGATAGATAAGATATATAAATATAGGTATAAATATAAATATAGATACAGATACAAGGTATATATATCTTATCCAAAGTGGGTGGAAATGGAGGGATATGAGGAAAAATAAATGAGTAACATAAAGAGCATATTTCAAAGTACTTGTTAAACTTCACCATAGGAAAAAAAATAAATTTCACCATAGCACAACTTCAAACCTTAGACTACTTCCAGTGTTATATGATGTTTTAAGCTGTTAGAAATACATCTGAATTTATTGAGTTGTTTTTCTGTAGCTTGGCTTGCAAGCAACATGGCAGATGAAAAAGCACTGAACTGAGAGGAAGAGGTCTTGAACTGGACCAGCCATTAGGCAAAGGATGCTGGGCATGCCACTAAAAAGCTATACAGTTCAATTTTCTCATCCATAAAAAGAGATGACATTTGCCCTGCCAAGTCACACAAAATGACTGGCAGATTCAAAGGAGGTAGTCTGCCTGAAGGACTTTGAGAAGTATAAAATGCTACATAATGTGTGAGGTTGGTAGTGGGTTTTTTTGATTTTTTGTTTTTTTGTTTTTTGGGGTTTTTGTTTGTTTGTTTGTTTTTTGGTGATGCTAAAGGAAGAAGAGAAGGAGGAGCACCAGGTTGATAACTGAAGGACTGCCATTTCTTTGGATTTGTTTGTCATAGGGAATGGTATTAAGGAAGAAAAAAAAAAACACCCAGAAATAGTTATCCTGAAAAAATGTTTCTTGACATAAAAATGATGAAATTTCATAGGTTTATTTCCAAAAGTAAATATTAACATGACTTAAATCTACTCTTCCATTATCCTTCACTTATTACCAGGCTCTGTTTGCTTTTTGTTATATACTAGGTTAGAGGAAATGTGAATAAAAAATTCTATGATCCTCCCAGTCACACATTTTCCCCCAAACTGCATTAGTGGCTTTTTAAAATTTTTATAATTATATTGCTTAAAATGTTAGTTTATATCTTTTAAAATTATGATAATGATTACTACATTTTCCTTACCAAGCAAGGAAACACTATTTTTTGTTACCTTTTTATTGATTTTCTCCATTAAAAAAAAGGGCAGTTGAGTCTCCTAGGTGACTCAATTGGTTAAGCGTCCGACTCTTGGTTTCTGCTCAGGTCATGATCTTACAGTTTCATGAGTTCGAGCTCCACATAAGGCTCCAAGCTGACAGTGCACAGCCTGCTTGGGATTCTCTGTCTCCCTCTCTCTCTGCCCCTACCTCACTCACGCTGTCTCTGTCTCTCTCAAAATAAATAAATAAACTTTATTTTTTTTAAAAAAAGGCAGTCTACTTCACTGAGACATAATTTCTCATCCTCTCCTGAAATTAGTTTATTTAATTATGTAAAACTCAGATTTTAGTCAGGCATACGACAAAGAACCAGACATGAACAGCTGAGGGAGGTTCTCATTCCCAGGCATGCTAAAGGAATGCATATATGTGGACATGGGTTATTTGTAGCTTTTCTTCTTCCCTAGGGAGCAAATCTGATGTATGATGCTGCAGAGAATTCAATACAAATAGAAATAATTTCCAGATTATCTTTGCTAATGGCACTACTTAGAAAGACTTATAGTTGCTAAAACACAGGCAGAGTGCATGTCTCTTATCCATGCATTTAATACGTCACCATTTGTTGTCTTCATAATTCTGGCTAGAAAAATTATTGACAAGGCCTTTTTACAGCACAAACCGTAAGAGGTCACAGAGTTTCCACTTCACTGGCCCCAGAAGGGTCTTTTATTTTCTTGAGAATCATTATGCAGCTTTGGATGAAAAAAAAAATTACCTACAGGTACATTCTTATTCAGATGTTAGATATTTTTTAAGTAGACAAGGTAACAAAGGTCCATTCTGACTCTAAGTCAGCTTTTGAAAATTGTATTAACTGTTAAGTCTACCTGTTACATTTTTCATCACAGATGCCTAGGAGTTTAGTTCAAAGTATTATTTCAATGTACTATGTACCAGGTGACTGACGCATCTCCTGCAAACTTCCCCGCATCTCTTCCTCTCTCTCTTCTAGGAGTTTATTAAGACAAGACTCGGACCAGAACACAGCTAGTTTAATGCCTGAGTGCACAGAAATGAAGGAAAAAGATACCTTGGATGTACAGCTCTCAACTAGCCCATGTGATGAGCAGCATTAGATTACCATTGAATACACGCGTGCCCACATACACACACAGGTGTGAAAAAGGAGAAAACATTAGCATAACTGATTTTATGGTTCATGGCTTCTTTCCATGCAGATTCATCAGAATAAGTATCTTTTTCCATGAGAGATGGTTTCTTATATAGAAATGTCTATCCCATAAGAATACGCCGACATACTTTATTAAAGCAGTAATATTAAGCAAAAATGATTTAGGCCAACATCTACCTTTCTTAGGCATTTTTTGAATGTTTAAAAGCTATTGTGCACATCAAATTGGAGTAAATAATTACTTTACTTTGTTTTCTCTTTTAATTGAATAAGTTTTGCTCATGTTGTGATAACAGGTTTATTTGAAAGTGAAAGTAATTTGTTATAGAACAGCAGCTTTTATAAATGGAAACTTCTACAACAGAACATTGTGAGATGTTTAAATATTAACCAGACATATTGTTCACTCTTGACACTAAATTTCAGAAACTTAATACAAATTAAGTACATACATTATATTGCTGGGTCTTGCTTACCAATGCTAAGAAATCCAAAATGTTCAATTCTAATTAAAAATGAAATTGAACTGCAATTCCCTGGGAACAAGGGCTGATCAGACTCAATAAGCTTTACTTAATTTATTTCAGAAACAAAATAATTGAATTGCTCATGGACAAAGAAAAAATGCTTACATTGTTAAAGAAATACATGCTTCCAAGTCTTTTGCAATTCTATTATATTTTCTAATGTTTACAGTTGATTACATATCTCACATATATGTTTTGAGATACTTAAATGTTCAAGAATATGCTAGCTATCTTTATTATTCACAACTTCTGTATGTACATTTACTAGGGATGCACCATAAATTTCATCCTTGAACTTTCCTTTTTTTATTTAAAAAGAGATATAAAAAGACTATTATTCTGGGGCGCCTGGGTGGCTTTTTTTATTTTAAAAGAGATACAAAAAGACTATTATTCTGGGGCGCCTGGTGGCTCAGTTGGTTAAGCATCTGACTTTGGCTCAAGTCCTTATCTCAGTTGCGAGTTGGAGCCCTGCATTGGGCTATCTGCTATCAGCACAGAGCTAGCTTCAGATCCTCTGTCCTCCTCTCTCTCTGCCCCTCCCCCCGCTCTCTCTCTCTCTCCCTTTCTTAAAATAAATGAATACACATTTAAAACAAGAGGATTATTATTTTTCATTGTATTTAATTGGAGTGGTATTTTTTTTTAAAAAAAGACATTCCCAAATGCTTGACTCATGTCATTTAATTATTACAACAACAATATGAGATTTTTAAGATTACTCTTATTATTTTTTATTTGTATTTGGTTTTTGTTTTTTCAACTTCAGAAAACTGTGGCTCAGCGAGGTGTTGTGAATTCTCCATGGTTCTATAACTTGTAAGAGTGAAGATGGAAACACTTGTTTTAAACTAATAGAAAAAAAAAATTAAATGTGAATGAAAACGATGCTGTTGGACAAAGAGCAGATCAGATTATTCCATGCTCCCTTCTCTTTGCGTTTTCAACTGTTTTGTATAGGGATTCAGTTTGAGATCGCAAGCCCAGGGGTTTTAAAATGGAATGGCTTCATCTTCAGAAAAGAGTGTTCTTTGGATATGAGGTTGGTTTAAGAAGCAATGATTCAGGAATAGTCCTAGATGGTATCATTACCCAGCTGTGGGCTTTTGTAAGAACAGATAATGCAACAACTGGAGAAACCAATGAAATAAGCATGAATACTTCTTCAGGAGATAGAATTTATGCAGAAGAAATGTCCATGTGACAGGGAATTCACTGGAGTGACCTGGCCCTGGACAGAAGTTTTCTCTAAATCCACTTCTCTCATAGTGTTTGCCTTGTACAGGTCAATATGTAAGGTAGGAGATATGATAAGACTTGAAACAGGCATATACAAAATAATGTCATTCTTATAATTAATCCTCAGTATACTTTTTATTAGATCTCAAAAATGTTTAGGAGAATTTTTTAAGAAGTATGCATGTAATAAAGTTGGATGAACACAACAAATCAGAAAATAGGGGAAAAAAAAACCAAAAAAGATACCTAATGAACATTATGTAAGATGAAAGAAAAATGAATAAAGCATATACATTTTTACACTGAAAGAAAACACATGAATCATCCCATTAAATTCAAAGATGTTTTAAGAGGAATAAAACCTCAGCAACACAGTTTTTACAAGAAGGCTTTTTGAAACAAATTAATAAAGATTGAAAGAAAATGATAAGCAAATAGATAGTTGGCAAATAAAAAAGCTAGAAGAGGCAAATTCATATAAAATATCTGAAATTAAAAGTAATAAAGATTAAAGGTATACCATACAAAATGATAAAAAAAAATCAATGAAATAAATAAAGGATATTCCATGAACCTGAATACACTAAACAACATAATGGTAAAATAAAAATACATTAAGAATGCCAGGGGCACCTGGGTGGCTCAGCCGGTTAAGCAGCCAACTTCAACTCAGGTCACGATCTTAATTTTGTGAATTTGAGCACCATGTCAGGCTCTGTACTGACAGCTTGGAGCCTGGAGCCTGCTTCAGATTCTGTGTCTCCCTCTTTCTCTGTCCCTCCCCTGCTTTAATTCTGTCTCTTAAAAATGAAATAACATTAAATTTTTTTAAAGAATACCAGATGAATTTCTAAAAATAGAATTATGTGGGGCATATACTTCTTTCAGAATTAGACAAATTATAAAGCCAAAAATGTAAAGATATATAAGAATTAATTAAATAATGAATCTGATGGACTTAACATTTTTCAGAGCTCACACACACATGCATGAACTTTGCTACAAAGAAAATCTTTTTTAAAAAATCTAAAAGGTAGATTTTTATTGGTCATATTTACCATAATCCAATCTATTAGAAATTAATACTGAAACCATGAACAAAATTAACTTATTCCTTAATAGCTTGAGATCACAGAACAAGTGAAAAGCACCCGAGCACAATGAAAAGTAGAATACATAACAACGAAACTTTTGGAATACAGTGGAACATCTATTCAGCTAAAAGTTTATAGTTTCTATGGTTCACACATAGCTTACCTAGGAACTTGGTTTTCATTTTAAGAAATGAGAAAAAGAAACAAAATTAGTTAGAAAGAGGGAATTCCTTAATTTAGAAGCAGAAAATAATGAAATGGAAAACAATAAAAAAGAAAAGCATATACTGTTTTAATGTATGGATCTGAACAAGTATTTGTACATTGAAATATCTGCAAATATTAAGTATGGAGCGAATTCATCATGACTGACAGCAAGTTGAAAACTGTGGCATCTGGATAAATTAAATATCTCGTAAGCAGCCTGACCATGTCCCCAGACTCAAGTCAGACAAA
The DNA here is from genome assembly GCF_022837055.1 of Prionailurus viverrinus. Lineage (NCBI taxonomy): Eukaryota > Metazoa > Chordata > Mammalia > Carnivora > Felidae > Prionailurus > Prionailurus viverrinus. Next base: position 67,997,220 of record NC_062569.1, on the reverse strand, counting down.
GTATCCAGCAGTGGAGCATCTGGTCCTGCAGCTGCTCAGCACACCCTGTGAGTAGCAATGAACACCAGCTTCCCTTGGAAACTACACAGCAGGCTGCCGAGGGGAAGGGCCTTTAATAAAGCCAACAATGGGCAGAAACAATGCCAAATTAATACAGAAAGTAGTACAGGCATGTGCCATTTTGTTTCAATTACAAAAGTCAAATCTGCAAAGAGGGGAGTCCTATCAGACTTTAATAGAGGGTTGTGGTTTTTAAATATTTAACTCATGAGCACGAGGGCACACCAGCACATGTTTGCAACCCCTCTCTGGATAGGACATAATGGAAAATCAAGGAGGGTCGGTTTCTTCTATATCTGCACAGTTGAAGGGAGGGAGATTGCTCACTAACAAGTTCATATCTGCAAATCAAAAAGCTCATGACTCCTGATTTCATGACTGACACTGATGTGAAAGGAACCAGACAGCAATGATAACACACAGGGAACAGCACATTTGTCTTTTCCTCCCCCTTCTCTCCCATCTTGGACAGGGAGTGATATTTTTTTTTTCTTTATTGAACTCATAGTGAATATTCATTCTTAAAATTTTTAAAGGTAAAATGAAATAAGAAAATCATCACATGAATTTAGTTGCGTAGGTCTGTCTCTAATCTTCCTCTTCTCTTAATGTGGAAAAATAATTTCTGAGATGCTATCCACTAAGACTTCCTTGGGGTTACTAACTCATAATTTTACAATTATGCCAGAAACAATGAAAAGCCCTATAGTAAACCCCAGCTGCTTTCCATTGCTGTCCTATTGGCTTCATAACGAATGTCTACAAGAAATATCATAAACTGAGGCAACAGATAAATCATAAAATCAAATTATTGGGAAACATATCATTTTGGACCAGTGACATTTTCACAGAAATTTTTTCATGTCCTAACAGTAAAAAAAAAAAAAAATCTATTACAATCATTGTTATCATCTAGCTTCTTTAGTAGTATGAGCCCTACAGAAAATTTAAAAATGGGAATGGAAGCCAAATCACTGGGCTAGAAATACTGTGTGGGGCAGTTTAAGAAAAAAAAAAAAAATATATATATATATATAAAATCCAATTTCTATACAAAATCTTAAAAGGAAATTAATAATATATAACATGAGAGTATCTGATAAGGAGATTTATTTCAGGTCTTGGTATATATTTTATAGGTTAGAAAGCAAAAAAAGCAAGTTAGGATCTGATAGATGGAAAACAGTTTTCTTTTTTTTTTTTTTAATTTCTTTTTTCAACGTTGATTTATTTTTGGGACAGAGAGAGACAGAGCATGAACGGGGGAGGGGCAGAGAGACAGGGAGACACAGAATCGGAAACAGGCTCCAGGCTCCGAGCCATCAGCCCAGAGCCTGACGCGGGGCTCGAACTCCGGGACCGCAGATCGTGACCTGGCTGAGGTCAGACGCTTAACCGACTGCGCCACCCAGGCGCCCCAAGAAAACAGTTTTCTTGATGGTACTTTCTTATTCATACTATGCGAAAATCAAAAGCTTCTTAAAATAAGATGTTAATTCCAGCAGTAATTCTTAAAGTTACATGATTATTGTACAACCTATTTATTGATGAGTAGGTTTTATCCTTAAAAACTGGTAACTACCGTTTATTATTTGCCCTTATCTTGACTTATATTTTGCAGTTGGATCAACACAATGCAGAAAGATGGGTGTTGTTAATTTCCTTTTTGAAATAGGGAAACTGAGGCCAAAAGCTTAAGTAACTTGTCTAGTCTCAGCACGAAGTCATAGAGCTAAGAAAATAACTAGATCTGTCTTCAAAATACATGTCTTTTCCATCATGCCATATGACATAGGGCCTATTTAAAAAGTGTCCCAAAGAAAATATGATTTCTACCTAAGGCTATGTAAACAGATTATCCATGGCATCTCATCAATGCCTTCTATTCTCATTATTATTTTTTAAAATATTTCCTTTCAGTTAATCTTCAAAATACAATTCGTTACTTTCTCATGCTCTTCATTTTCTTATGTCCTTTCATTGCTAACTCCACTCACAAATATTTATGAAAGTATATATATATACATGCATATATACACACACACATGTATATGTGTATACATATGTATGTAGAGAGGGAGAAAGAAAGAGGGAGAGAGAGAGAGAGAGAGAGAAAGAGAGAGATTCATTAACATTTGTGGGTAAATTTAAGTACCAGACCTACTGTTATAGTATTTACAAAACCTCTATGCTACATGCAATTTTCTAACATACTATATTAGAAAATTTTGTGTTAAAGTACATATATTTTTTAGTAATACAACATATCAAATGTATTAAAAATATATCTTTATTATTCTTCAATGTATGTTACATTAACTCAGCCTGTATATGGGGATAAACTTACATATTATTTGCATTTTCTTAAATATATATATTATATATATATATTATATATATATAATATTTAGTATATACCTAATTAAAGGAGGTATATACTAAATATTATAAATTTCAAATAGTAAGAAAAGTTTACTGAAAAAGTTTACTACCCTGAAGAGTGACTACTGAATCATAATTACTATTCTAAAATCTCTTAAGCCTCAGTTGGGCTACCATTAATTAAGGTGGACAAATAAAAATGGTCTAAAATTTAATCCCCTGGAATACATATGTCAGTAAAGCAAATGTTTGCTTTTGATTCATTCTTGCCCATTATCCACCTTAAAAAAATCCTTAATTTACTTCTTTCTCCTATAAGTAATATTTATTTAATTTATTTATTTATTTTTTTTTTTAACGTTTATTTATTTTTGAGACAGAGAGAGACAGAGCATGAATGGGGGAGGGTCAGAGAGAGGGAGACACAGAATCTGAAACAGGCTCCAGGCTCTGAGCTGTCAGCACAGAGCCCGACGCAGGGCTCGAACTCACGGACCGTGAGATCATGACCTGAGCTGAAGTCGGCCGCTTAACCGACTGAGCCACCCAGGCGCCCCTCCTAAAAGTAATATTTAATACCTATGATATTATATGGCCCAAACTACCTATACTTCCTTGAATGTTGTAGTAGTCAATAACTTAGGCTTAGGAGAAACAAATAAACAAACAAAATAAATAAAAAATAATAATAATAAAAATAAATAAAAAAAAACAAAATAAAAATAAATAAATAAATAAATAATAAAAAAAACAAAAAAAATAAATAAATAAAAAAGTTAAAGGAGAATTATAAATTGAATAACTCAGAGTACTTAAATAATTTCCCATGTTAAAAAATAAAAATATACATTTCTTGCTTAAGATTGACTACTCTCTGCATCCTTGTTATCAAATTCATTGTATACTTTATCTTCTTAAAATAAACTGAACTATCCCTTATGCCTCTGGCTAACAGCTGGCGAGTCACAAGAGTAGATTTAATCAATTTACAGTGTCCCCCACTGGTAGGGCAATTGGATGTACTGTACCTGCACATCTTTCCTGTATTTTGTCTCATTTCAGATTCAAAGCAAAGAGCCTCAGATCCTTAAACTGTGAAAGCATCAACATTATTGACTAATCCACAATAAATATCCACTGCGACTGGTGTTATAATTTATAGTTAGATGCCATTCTTCACTTAACAAAAAGGGACAATTATTTTGGTCCAGCAAAATGGCATCATTCACAGTCTTTCTGGTACATACATCAGTAGTTATCGATTCTGCCAAAATTCTGTATTTCAGTAAGTTTTTTTCTTTTTTTTTCCTCTCTTCAACCATCCTCATTATATCAATAGGCTAAATCACAGCTAATAAAATGTGCTTCAGTATGAGTTTTCATATTCAGTGAATCAGAAATATGTAATAGAGAAGTTGGAATGAACAGTGTTTTAAGAATGCAAAGGAGAAAGACAGCTGCATGCATTTTTGTAGTGTTATCCAAGCTGTTCCACATACTTTGCTGATGCTTACACTGCTGTCATTACTTTGGTAGGATTGACTTAAAAGTTAACCTCAGTAAATAAGTATATAATAACACAATCTTAACTTGCACTTACAAATGTTCCAAAATATAGCCCTGAAGATAGTTTGAGGGAACCACAAAGATTTAACAAAGGGATAAGAATAAACAGTGATTTGCACCTCATTAAGATATAAGGTATTCTACAAAACTGTATTTTCCATATAAATGAAAGTTGATCTTTTAAGTCCTAAAACTCTTTTCTAGTTAAATTCAAATAATTTAGCTTCATTCTGATTTAAATGAACCCACCATAGAAATAGAAATGCACTTGTAACAGAGAAAAGGCTCAACCTTACTGAAGGCCAGGCCTTTGAAAAGGAAAACAGGAAAGCTGGGCTGAGAACCAGGGTGTCCAGCAGGATGGAGAGGGATGGGGGGTGGGGGAGAGCAAGCAGAAAGATCTGAAAATTCTATACCTTTAAAACTTAAAAATGGACAACATAAATTCCAGAAATATGAAGCACACAAGAAACAGTAAGAATTTCTTTTTTATTTACTCCTTTTGTGAGATACTTGCTTTAATGATTAAAGAAAATTATGAATTATTAGAAGTCCGTTGACTGGGTTTTATCAGGTTCAGGAAGAGCAATCTGCATTCTCCACAAAGCCAAAACTAAGACACAACAATCTGAGCTCGAAAGTAGTATCTGCTCAGGAATATCATATCTAAGAATTCATACTAAAAAAAACAGCAAAACAAGCTTCCAAGTCCAACCAGCCCATTGCTCATTAAGGTCACCCAACAGAGGTGCTTTACCAAGTAAGGGAAGGGGAAAGACCTTCCTATCCCCTCAAGGTCCTTCTAGTTGGACTAAGAGTCAAATTGACATGAGACAGATTAATAGGAGAAAATCAGATTTAATTCTGTATGTACCAGGATTCCATACAGACATGGAAATTCCAAACACAGACAAAATGAGGTATACCTTCTGAACTAAAGAGAATCAGGTAGGGATCTGCAACTTCAAGGGAAAGAAATGCAATTCACAAGAAGATGGAAAAGAGTAAGTGTTTGGTAAACAAATGTTTGCTAGGCCCTTCCTGCAGAAATAATGGGACATAGAGGAGTTTGATCAAACAGGCCTTGCTAGTTCCTCCCTGTCTACCATACGTGGTTCATAGTATAATGTAGGTATCTGTGGTGATAGCTCTCTTCCTGAAGTAGGTCCTCTAGCTCAATTCTTTTCAGACAGTTATGGGAGAGGTAAAGAGTTTTTCCTGAATCTACTGGGCTTTGATTGCTTTTTTAAAATTTATTTATTTGTTTGGACAGAGAGAGAAGAGAGCGAGCGAGTGTAAGACCGCAAGCATGAACAGGGGAGGGGCAGAGAGAGAAGGAGAGAGAGAATCCCAAGCAGGCTCTGCACTGCCAGTGCAGAGCCAAAGCAGGGTTCAAACTCACAAACAGCAAGATCACGACCTGAGCCGAAATCAAGAGTCAGATACTTAACCAACTGAGCCACCCAGACACCCCTTGATTGTTTTTTACTCAAAATAATCTTCATGCCAATGTGGTCCATCTTGGGGCAGCCTGCTCTTGTCCCCTACAACCACAAGTTAATTTTGAATGGGCAACAGTTGCATTAAAAATCTATACAAAGCCCAACAAGAGAATGTGGAAAATTCAGTGGTTGGATATGAATATTTTGCTGCTTTCTCCCCTCAAGTTTTATTTGTAAAATTTATAAAATGGAAATGCATTATTAATTAATTTAGCTATCATTCAGTATGTACTTATTTGGGTGGGTGCTATATGTTAGGCATTATTCTAGTATCTGGGATACAAGAATTAGAAAAAATTAATGTGCAATTATTTTCCAGCCATTTTATCAAAAGGAGACCATATGTTCATAGGCATTAAATTTTCAGAATCTATCAAATGTGACAATGCTAGATTTTTACATAAAAGAAATTAAAATAATATTTGTAGGTAAAATGGAAAATGTGTACATTAATTCACTGCAAGATAAGTTACCCATTCTTCTGTTATGAGTAGGTCCCACTTACAGAAATACAACAAAATCAATCCACAAGTGGATATAGTAATATCAAGTATGCGGCAAATTTTTTTTAATTTTATTTTATTTTTTAATTTTTAAAAATTTTTTTTTTCTTTTCAACATTTATTTATTTTGGGTACAGAGAGAGACAGAGCATGAACGGGGGAGGGTCAGAGAGAGAGAGGGAGACACAGAATTGGAAACAGGCTCCAGGCTCCGAGCCATCAGCCCAGAGCCCGACGCGGGGCTCAAACTCACGGACCGCGAGATCGTGACCTGGCTGAAGTCCGACGCTTAACCGACTGCGCCACCCAGGCGCCCCAAGTATGCGGCAAATCTAATGCGAATTACCCGTGGTTAGTAAGTAATATCACAATAAAATTATATCTAAAATGTAGCAAAATGACCAAACACTGGGGAGAATGTGATAAAGGCATACTCTCCAAATTAGACAAAAAGAAAAAGGCAAGTGTACCAGATAAATCAATTTTGCTTAGGATCCAAGAGCTCATTCCTAAATGCTTTTCTATGAAGTGGTTCATAAACAACATGAGGAAGTTTTTAGCAGCCCATGGTGAAAATTACAGCTTAAGATACATTCTTGAAAACAAAACTGTATTTTATTTTGGAATTTTATTCTGGTGATTGCACTAACGTGGTTAAATAAAAAGTGTTGAACACTTAACTTTCTGTCAGCTTTTTGCAGGAAGCATTGCTTTAGCACAGGAGTCAGCAAATGTTCTCTGCAAGGGCCAAACAGTAAATATTTTAGGCTTTGCAGGTCATGTGGTCTTTGTTGAAAGACTCTGTTCTGCAGCAGTAGCACAAAAGCAGCCATGGACAATGCCTATAGGCCAGTGACTGTATTCCAATAAAACTTTATTTGCAAACACCAGCTGTGAGATGGATTTGGCCCAAGGCCAAAGTTTGCCGGCTCTGGTTCTAGAGCCCTTCTTGTAGCCTTTTGTGCAAGCCTGGCTGGGTATTTTTCAAGAGCTCAGATGGCCATTCTAAGTCATCTGCTCCTGCTCCTCCCATAGGATATCAGCCAACCTATCCATCATCAAAGGTAGCAGCTTCTTCCCTGAAGTGTAGAGAATGAAGTCACTCCATTTCTTTTGGTAAAACTCTGAGAGTCAATAGTGAGTCCAGTGGGCATCCTCAAATTCCTAATAAAATTTATTACAATTATTTTTATTATTTAGCATTTATACTGGGACACATTCAAAATACATTGTGGAAACTTGCAGAATAAACCTTAATGGGACATGAGGAATAAATAAACCAAGACAAAGATAGAAATATTAAACCTCTTAGACATTAAATCTGAGCTTCCTATTGGCCAGGATAAAAGGAAAAACACAGAGCTATATTAGTGACTTTTAAAAACAGGTATGTATGTATATTATAGCTCAATAAAATTGTTTGCTAAAAAGAAAAAAAAAAGAAAGGCATATCAGAGCTACTTAGGAAACTGCTTAAATACATACTGCCTAAGAGCTGGTTTAGAAAACCTGTGGTGAGATCCAGCTGTTTTGAGCCTTAAGATAAAATGCTTCATGATGTGTGTAGTCTAATACAGAATTTCTCACCGGAGACATTTTTGGCATTTTGGCAAGACAGCTCTTCCTCTTTTGGGATTGTTCCACCTAAGGCAGAATAAAGAATCTCTATCCCTAGCCATTTAATAGTTGTAGGGCCTCTTAGCCATTAGGAAATTAAAACCATTCCTAAATATTTCCAATGGGATACTGGGTCTGGGCCACTGATCTAATGAACACAAAGAACAGTTAGTTATGAACTGTGTCCTCAGAGGATATGGTATATTGAATATTATAGTCAGGACAATGATACAGATACGAACAGGGATTTTATGAGAAAATAGAGAAGGCATCCCTAACCAGCCAGTTAGGTGAAGAAAACCTTCCTAGTAGATAGCTGAGACTAAACTAAGTCTGGAAGCTTTTGGTCATGGGAAAGTGCTTTATAAACAGGGACACAACATTTGCAAACACACAAAATTAGATCAGCATGATTTTGCATGAGGATTATGATCGGTTAATTTTGATGGATGAAAAAGTATAAGGCAGGGAATGATGAGTGTTCAAAAAGGTCAGATTATGGAAGTCTTTGTATGGCTGCTTTAGGACGCCAGATAGTTTTCCCAAAGATCTTTGAGAATCATAGAAGAATATGAGAGTGTGCGTGTAGGACCTGACAGACCTAAGCAGGGAAGCATCGTTGTCAGACTGTTTCCAGACAGTGCTCCAGTAGTAGCATAGGGAATATGTGTGAATGAAAGAGGACTATTGCCAGGGAAAGCTGCACTTGTGAGGCAGAAGCCCAGCTGGAGAAGACAAGAAGGATTAAAGTTGTGGTTAACAGTTGTAAGCCTTGATAACTTTTTGTTTTGGGCCATGAAGGAAGTTTGAAGAATCAAGGTGACCTATTGATTTCTAACTTGTGTAAGAAGGTATATTGCTATACTCCACATGGAAGAAAAAGATACAGAATTGGAAAAGGAGAAAGGGAAGAAATGGGTTCAGGTTGGTCCATGTTGAGTTAAGGTGGCTCTGAAGCATCTAAATAGAGCTATCACTTAGTGGGTTGGACTGTAATGGATAACCCTACTTTGCAGGGGGGCCTGGGTGGCTCTGCCAGTTAAGTGTTTGATTATTTCAGCTCAGGTCATTAACTCATGGTTCATGAGATAGAGTCCTGCATGGGGCTCTGCTGTTAGCACAGAGCCTGCTTGGGATTCTCTCCCTCCCTCTGTCTCTGCCCCTCCCATGCTCACACTTTCTCTCTCTCTCTCTCTCTCTCTCTCTCTCTCTCTCTCTCTCTCAAAATAAATAAATATTAAAAAAAACTGCTTTGCAGACTATTATAAATATAAGACTAGTCTACTATTTGATGAAGAATTTAAAACTCTTCTTAAACATGCAGAGATTACAGATGATCAGATAAGTTATTTTACATAGGATATTAGCAGTGACAAGACAGTCTATGCATGTTTTCTTGTTCCTGAATTTCTGGAAATACATAATGATGTCAAGATTTACTAAACACTTATTTTGTGCCAGATAATCTTCAAGATGACTGTATATATTGACTCATACAATCCTTCACAGCAAACCCATGAGGAAGGTTCTTTTATCATCTATTCTCATTTTAAGGATGGGTGAATTAAAAAACAGACAGGCTACATAATTTCTAACTTCTACTCTGTCACACAGCTATTAACAAGAAATTGTGTTTATTCAGAGAGACTGCAGAGCGTTTACCACACCATAGCAACTCACGTGCATGGCAGACCCTCCATTGATTCTAAGTCTCCCCAAATCATTTCTTCTGCCAGTTGAAGAGCAAACAGTATTAAACATTTTGTTTTATCTTTAAAAGTTTATTTATTTTAAGAGAGAGAGGGGAGAGTGCACATGAGCAGCAGAGGAGCAGAGAAACAGGGAAAAGGAGAGAATCCCAAGCAGGCTCTGTGCTGTCAGCAGAGCCCGGTGTGAGGTTTGAACTCATGAACCATGAGATCATGACCTGAGCCAAAATCAAGAGTCAGACTCTTAACCAACTGAGCCATCCAGGCACCCTGTATTAAACATTTCTAATGGTCTTGACACAGTTGTCTTTGTCCACAGTTTTTGAGGCATGACCATAAGAAGCTTCTCTATAAAGTTTTCTTCATAAGTTTGCCTTTATTTCTGTATTCACAAAAAGGGAATTTTTCTCCTTTTTTTTTTTAAGTTTATTTATTTTGAGAGAGAGAGAGAGCGCATGCAAGTGGGCAAGGGACAGAGAGAAAGAATCCCAAGCAGGCTTCATGCTGTCAGCACAGAGCCCTGCGCAGGGCTTGATCCCACAAACTGCAAGGTCATGACCTGAGCTGAAATTAAGAGTCAGAGGCTTAACTGACTGAGCCATCCAGGCACAGCCAAGGTTTTTTGTTTGTTTGTTTGTTTTTGTTTTCTTAAACCACAGATGTTATCAACAGGCTTGCATTTAAATCCTGACTCTGCAACCTACAAGCTATATGATCTCGGGCAGGTTGACACAAGGCCTCAAAGCCATACATCATGCCTTTGGTGACTGAAAAGGAAATGTAGTAAGCAAAACAATTCACCATATTTTTCCTTTGGCTGGGCTGTCTTGGTGCCGTCAGCAACTTTTACTCCACTGACTATGTTCTAGGCCTTTAGGGAACTTCTCCAAGATCCTACCTCCAAACACCCCATCAAATTCTCTGGCTAGCATTTAATTTCCCTGGATTCCTTACTTCTTCCTCGGTGTCTGCTGCAACTTCCCTGCTCAGCGCATGTGGACTGAGATGTTGGAAATGCTCTGTCTGCCTGGCATGGTCTGCCTTTGCCCATTCTTTATGACGCCTTTGGCTTCATAACCTGGAGACCAAAGGTCAATCAAATCTAGCTGTCTGTACTGCTTAGGGTATCAGACCTGACACCATATATTGGGCTGTTCAAGAAAATGTTCTATCCTGGAAAATGCATATATATTCAGGAAAAAACAAAAAAGTTATTTTGCTATTTTTTAATAATGATAGCTACTAATTAGTTGCCTTCTATGTGACATGCAGTAGGATAAATACAATAAATATATTATTTAAACCTCAAAAGAAATATGCGCCAATATATATTGTGTACTCCATTCAGACGACACGTCTGAAGTTCAGGCTGTGAGTTGCCAGCTGTGGCTATCTGAAGTCTACTAAGCAGCTTTTCCCCTGAAATGCCTACCTACTTACTTATAGAAACAAGCCCAGCTTCAAGATAATTGATCAAGGTTACAGTCTTGAAAGGATTATATCTTCCTCCACTGGACTGCACACAACCACAATTAGATTAAATTCTTTCACAGTGGTAACCGAGTTCTCTCCATTTTTATATCCCTGGACTCTTGCACACAGCCTACCACATTGCTGATCAATGAACATTTGTTGAATGGATGACAGAATTATCAGAGTGGCTCCAGAATGAATCTGGTAAACTTAAAATCCCTTTGGGTGTCAAAAAAGATTATTTAAATCCCAAATCACAATTAGATGACTGACCATGCATTTGCAGAGGCTCAATTTTGTGTGTGCCACTGACGAATAGTGACAATTATCCATAGACCAAACCAAAGAGTTAAGCATTTTGTAGCTAGAATTTACCAAGATAAAAAATGGCAGGCCACAAAATCACTCCACACACACATACCAAGTTTCTATCATTCAAAGTACAGGTATATTTTAAAGCTGCCACAAAGATAAGTACTAGCTTATATTCTCATGACCTAAAACCATAAATCAGGGTAGTTCTCAAAGACTTCAGGCAAAAAGACGTGGGCAGAATTCTTCATAATGCCTAAAAGTCATTTGCCAGGCTTTGCTTTTCATTTTTGTTCATTTTCATTGAAATCATGTGGGAATTTGTGCCTGGTGGCAAACTCCATATATTTAGCCGATAGGGTAAAGTCTGGTGCTTTTATTCAAGTGATAAAGACATCAAAGGAAGGATATCTGATGAGGAAGAGAGCAGTACCACATTTTAATATGTGTGAATGAAGTCAGTGCAAGTTCTCTTGTTCAAATGTCATCCTCTGAATAATTTTGCAAAACTATCTGCAAGGCTAATACACACAGTAAATTGCAGATTAGTAAGAGATTAAAATAATTTAGAAATTTTATTTGCCTTGTGTGCATGAATAAATGAGCCTTTATTAGTATATGTTCTTAAAATGTACATAAATAATAATTATCCTCAGTCTTTTAATCACTAACACACATTTAGTACACTGGGTAACTGCAGCTTTCGAACTTTGGTAGATGTTTGAAGTGTAATTGTTTTCAGCAGTCTTGATTTGTGGATTCCCTTTCCTCTCTTCATTATTTCATTGCATAAATGTCATTGCATTAATGGATATACTACTCCCATAAAATTACGTGAATACTCAGGACCCTTTATTCCTTGAGATGAAGTTCCTATGTGTCACGCTTCCAAAAACACCTAAAATGATCAGCATATTTTCTCTAGTAATTCATGTATATTATTTTATAAAACATTTAAACTTTGTTCTGTTTTAATTATTTCCAGCTTCAATTACATATGTAATTCTAGGCATGGGTAGGTATATATGAGTTAGAATTAATTAACCAATTAATATTTTACATTCACTTAAAAATTAGACATCTGAGGTTTAATTATTTGGTAAAGCTTATCTTTAAGTAAATAAATATTGCAAGATAAACTTACTTATCATTCTTATTAGAAAATATATACACATAAGTAATAAAACATAATACATGGAAAAATTCTAATTTAAATCAAATTATTGCTGGAATATGCTTGTTTTGGAAGTAATTACAAGCATTCAATGAACATTTAGAAGTTTAGGGGGCTATATACCTTAAGACTCAGAGCAAATCAGCAGGATTTTTGGATCTGAAATGAACTCACCAAAAATTACTTTCTACTCAATTATTGGTCAATAGACATTCATGTTGATAATCCAAATAGACACACTTACAGCATACTTTCAGTCTGAAGAAAATAGCAGAGGAGAAATGGCAAAATAGTTGATTATAATGCTTATATATGTGCTTATATATAATATGTACATATGTAAAAAATGTTATTGCCCAAAGAAAATTACATTGTTACTTTTTTTCCAAACAGTTATTATTGTGAGGAAAGTCATAGTAGTAGAAAAAAAATGCAAAATCTTTTTCTCTATTAGAATTGAAGGTATTCATTTAACTTTCCTATGACCAAGACAAGACATAGAGATCTGGGAAGAGCCTATGTGATTTAACTTTCTATTCACTCGTTGGAATAAGGTTTACAAACTGTCATTCTGTTTTATATTTTAAATGAACTTTATTGAGATGTAATTTCCATAATATACAATTTACTAGTTTTTAAATGTATATTTCAACAGTTCTGAAAAATATATATGCCCATGTATCTGCCACCACTATCAAGTAAAGAATATTTCCATCACCCCCAAAGGTCTCCTTGTGTCCCTCTGCTGTCTCATTACCAACCAATGATTTACTTTCTGTCTCCATTGATCAGATTTTTTAGATTTTGATATAAATGGGGGGGCGCTTGGGTGGTTCAGTAGGTTGAGCATCCGACCTCGGCTCAGGTCATTATCTCACAGTTTGTGGGTTTGGACCCCATGCTATGCTCTGTGCTGACAGCTCAGTGCCTGGAGCCTGCTTCAGATTCTGTGTCTCCCTCTCTCTTTCTGCCCCTCCCCTGTTCATGCTCTGTCTCTCTCTGTCTCTCAGGAATAAACGAATGTTAAAAAAAATATATTAAATTTTGATATAAATGGAATCATACAGTATATACTCTTTCGGATCTGTTTAGTTTAATATTTTTTAGATTAATTCTTTTGTTGCCTATATCAATAGATTTTTCCCTTTTTATTGTAAAGTAATATTTCATTTTTTTCTAGACTCTATCCACTGAACTATACATTTAGCCTTATACTAACACCACACTGTCTTAATTACCATTGTTTTATAGAAATTTTTTAAAAAAGAGGTACAAATCCTTCAAACTTCAGTTTATTTTTAGTGTAACATACATTTATTTGAAACTTAATAGAATATCAGCTTATTCCTTAAAATCTAAAAATTTCACAGAGCAATTTGTAATTTTCACATAAGAATTGATATTTATGAAAATAGATGTCAAAAGATATTTATTTTCTTGCTGATCATGACACAGCAAAAGACATTACACACCTAATATTAAATATTAGAGATAAGCTCTAAAAATCTTACATACACTCCATAAATGAATTATCTAAGTTACAATACAGAGGAAATAACAAGTATATTAATCTTCAAATGTATCAGTTTTTACCAGGTTTTCCACACTATCCTTATTTTGACATGCTTGCTTTCAAGAGATCTATAAATCAGCAGTTTTCTCTCTTCTGACCTCCTAAGTAGTCAGTTTTACCAAAATGAAAAAAGTAGAAAAAGCTCCTTGGAGGACATCCAGAGTTCAAATGCTTGATGAAAACAGTCAGTAGCGGATTTAGTTCAGCAAAAATACAGTTCAGCATCCCACAATAATAGAATTATGCTACCAGAATATACCTAGGTTATATTCAAGAGTAATATGAAAAATGTTGAATTACCATGCCTGAAGGAAACTGACCAATCAGAATAGATTCTAAGTAATTGGCTCAGGTATACTAGAGTGTATTGACTGGGTAACCATCTGGATATCAATCTATAGAAACATCCTTCACTGAGGACCTGTAAGCCAAACAAAGGATGGCTGGATGAATGGATGGATAAATTGAAGAATCATGCTGCTTTTCCACCAGTATTTAATTTGAGATGTTATAATGGTTAATACTATATGTCTACTTGACTAGGCCATGGAGTGTCCAGCTATTTGGTCAAACATTACCTTGGGTGTATGTGTAAGGCTGTTTTGGGATCAGATGAACATTTAAATTGGTAGAATAAAAAAGCAAATTGTCATCACTCCTGTGGGTGGGTCTCATCCAATAGTTGAAGGACTGAATAGAACAAAAAGGGCTGAACATCCTCTGAATAAGAGGGAATTGCTCCTGCTTGACATTCTTTCAACTAGGGCGTTTTCTTGCCTTTGAACTCCAAATGAAACATTGACATTTCTCGGTCTCAAACCTGCCAGCTTTGGGACCAGAACTATACCATCAGCTCTCCTGGATCTCCAGCTTGCCTACTTACCTTGCATATTTTGGGACATTAGGACTTTTCAGCTACCACAATGTGAGCCAATTCCTTACAATAAATCCTCCATCTATATGTATGTGTGTGTATACATATATATCCTATTGGTTTCATTTTTCTGGAGAACACTAATATAGGTATAAAGATTCCAAGTGAGACAAAGTATAGAATTTAGGCAGATATGTACTTCCTACAGCTGTTATGGAAATCTTTGAATAATAAGTATTCATTAAACTCCATAAATCTCAACCATTTCTTTTCCTAAAATTTATGAAAGACCAGGAGTGGGTCATGTCCACAACCTGGTGTGTTAAATATTGAAAATTAAAACATTAAAAAGAGATGCTTATATGATAATATAAACACAGAATGTTAATATTGAAAGAAACAAATCATTGGTGTTTGTAGCAATATAAGTAAGTGGAAAATTTTAGGGGCAGTTTTTCTCCTTTCTTGTATTCATCTGCCATGACAAAGATAGGTTTATTCAAACCACATTTACTGAAACTATAGTCTGTCCTAGGCACTCTGCTGGTCACTAGGGATTCAAAGAAAAATGTATCCGCTCCATTCCACAGGTATCTTGTACTTCCTCCCTCTCTGTCCCACAAGATGAGGACTTTGCCCTGCCAGATGTGGTAGGGATTTGTAAAACATGAGGCTTTAGCTCCATCTGTAACAAGTTAGTTATTTAGAAATGCATGGCATTGTGGGTAAGAGCACATACTTGGGAGGCAAACAGCATGGATTTGAATTCAAATTCTCACAATCACCAAATGTATAGCTTCCACAAGTTATATAACCTCTCTCTGTCTCCATCCTCTAAACAATAAAGTAGGGATAACTGTACTTTCTTCATTATGTTGTTACGAATTAACATGTAAAATCATTTATAAGAGTGTCTCATGTATAATAAACACTTAAAAAATGTTTGTAGTTTTTACCGTCAGGGGTAACTAAATATTAACTCTTGCTGGGTACATAGGTGACATTGATGTCATTATTTGTGCTATGGTGGATACTTGAAATATTTATTCAATTTTTAAAGAAAAATGCAAGAGGGGCACCTGGGTGGCTCAGTCGGTTAAGCAGCCGACTTCGGCTCAGGCCATGATCTCGCGGTCCGTGAGTTCGAGCCCCGCGTCGGGCTCTGTGCTGACCGCTCAGAGCCTGGAGCCTGTTTCAGATTCTGTGTCTCCCTCTCTCTGACCCTCCCCTGTTCATGCTCTGTCTCTCCCTGTCTCAAAAATAAATAAAACATTAAAAAAATTTAAAAAAAAGGAAAAAGAAAAGTGCCAGAGAAAACTAAGTACTATTTACAATCATAATCAATTCATAAAGTACTTTTGAATTAATTTCAAAAATAACTCAGAACAATTTTATGGGAAAATAATTAACATTCTTGTAAAGTAAAGACATGACCAAAGACCTGAATTAATAGAAGAAACATAGTCATCACTCATGGAACAAGACAACATTTTTATATGGAAATTTTCCATGCAATGATTTTTAAATTAAAATTAATTTAATGTGTGTAAACGTATAATTTAAACAATTTGGAAAAATAAGACTGGCATTATCAAATATAAATACATATTACAAAGACACAAAAATAAAAAGTGTGACACTGTTACAGAAACAATGGACAGAAAGTCCAGACCTAGATCTATAGACATTATAGAGATAGCCCTGCAAACAATTGGGGAAAGAATGAATTTAGTAACAGTGCTGGAAAACCAGTGTCACTATTTTGATTCTTGGAGACATAAGAGTCTTCAGATCTATAGTTCTGCTGAGTGTCTGTTATAAAATCCTTTCTTACTGTCTGGGTGGACAACACATCCTTCACGAAGTACCTATTTGAGCAGTGATTTGACTCTATTCTCATTCTCAAAAGGACTGTTTCCAAGAAACTACATTGACACCAACTGCTTCAACCTAGTTTGATATCCACGTGTAGTAAATGCATAAACAAGAATACTCTAAGACCTAGCAATTCTACTCTTAACTTTATATCCACCAGAAGTTGGCACACAAGTTCACCGAAAGACATGTACAAGAACACTCCCAACAGCACCATTCATAATAAGTTCCAATATGGAAACAACTCCGCAAGCAACTATAGCATGTATCAACAGATTGTGGTATGTATTCATATAATGAAAGACTGTACAGCAATAAGAATGAGCAAAACTACAATGACAGACAACAGCAATATGAATAAATGTCACTCACATATATAATATTGAACAAAAGAAGGCAAACATTAAGTGAATATACTATTGATCCTACTTAATGTAGTTCAAAAACAGATAAAATTCAACTATTACAATAGATGTCAGGAAATTTAGCTCTTCTCAGGGCTCAGTGATCGGGAGAAGCTATAAGGATGGTTTCTGGTACTGGCAACACAGGGATATTAAAGTCATTTAGTAGTATGCTTACATTTTGTGTGTGTTTTCCTGTGTGTGTGAGTGTGTGTGTGTGTATGTGTGTGTGTGTGTGTGCGCGTGTGTGGTACTTCAGCAAAAATTTTATTGAACACAAAGTTTAACGACACGAATGAAAAATTTAGAAAGTGAATTTTCTGAATGGTAGTGACTTGTTAGGTGTTTTACAATCATTTAACTTAATTATGCCTTAGGTCCATTCAGATCAGAAGGGAATAAATAAAATAGTTTCTGTTTGTGGATGACATTGTATTGCATATAGAAAAGACTCTGCCTAAAAAAGTTGTTAGAACTGATGAATTAATTAAATAAGTTGCAGGATGCTAAATCAATATACAAAAATGCATTGCGTTTCTATACACTAACAATGAACTCTCTGAAACAAAAATAAAGAAAACAGTATCATTTACAATAGTATCAAAACAACACAATACTTAAGGATAAATTTAAGCAAGTGGGTGAAAAATCTGTCCACTGGAAACTATAAGATACTGATGAAGGAAACAGAAGAAGACACAAAATGGAAAGCTATCTAATGATGGTAGATTGGAAAAATTAAAACTGTTAAAATGTCCAAACTACCCAAAGTGATCTACATATTTGGTGCAATCTCTATTAAAATTCCAATGGTATATTTCACAAAAATAGAAAAAAAATACTGAAATTCATATGGAACCACAAGAGACCTCAAATAGCAAAACCAATCTTGATAAAGAAAAAATCTGGAAGCATGACACTTCCTGACTTCAAATTATATCACAAAACTATAGTAACCCAAACAGTATGCAATTGACATAAAAACAGGCACATAGATAAATAGAACAGAGTCCAGAAATAAACCTATGTATATATAGTTAATTAATTTTTGACAAGGAGTCAAGGATATACAGTGGGAAAAATAATCTATTCAGTGTTGTTGAGAAACTGAAGAGCCAAATGCAAAGGAATAAGTAAAACTGGAATAGTATCTTATACCATCCACAAAAACAAACTGAAAATGAATTAAAAACTTGAATGTAAGACCCGAAATCATAAACTCCTAGAAGAAAACAGACTACGATCTTTGACATTAGTCTTAGCAGCAATGATTTTTCTTTATACACTAGAAGCAAAGGCAACAAAAGCAAAAATAAACAAATGGAACTACATGAAACTAAAATGGTTCTGCACAGCCAGAGCAGCTATCAACAAAATGAAAGGCGACCTATGGAATGGGAGAAAATATTTGCAACCACATTTTTGATGAGGAGTTAATATCCAAAATATAAAAGTAACTCATTAATCTCAATAGCAATCATAATCATATAATCATAATTCAATTAAGAATGGGCAAAAGACCTGGAGAGATGTTTTTCCAAAGAAGACATACAAAGGATACAAAAAAGATGTTTAACATCACTAATTATCAAGAAAATGCAAATCAAAATCACAACAGAGAGATTACCTTACACTTGTTAAGATGACTGTTATAAAAAAGGCAAGAGATACAAATGCTGGTAATGACGTGGAAGATAGGAAAACCTCATGCACTGCTGGTGGGAACGTAAATTGGCACAGTACTATGGAAAACAGAATGGAGATTCCTCAAAAAATAAAAATAGAATCACCATATGATCCAGCAATCCCATTTCCAGCAACATATTCAATGAAATCACAGTCTTAAAAAGATATCTACACTCCCTTATTCCTTGCAGCATATTCACAATAGCTAAGACAAGGAAACAACCTAAGTGTCCATCAAGAGATGAATAGATAAAAAAATTATGGTATAAATATATACTATAGAGTATTTTTCAACCTTAAAAAGAAGAAAATCCTGCCATTTACAACAACATGGATGAACCTGAGGGAGCATGATAGCTAAGTGAAACAAGCTAGACAGATAAAGACAAACACTGCATGGTATCACACTGCAGTCCTAAAACAAACAAAAACAAAAACAAAACAAATTCATAGAAACAGAGAGGAAGGATGGTTGTCAGGTGCTGGGGTGGGGGAAATTGGAAGATGCTGGTAAAGGGTACAAATTTTCTGTTATGAGATGAATAAGGTCTGAAGATCTACTGTATAACATAATGACTATATCTGATAATATTGTCCTGTAGAACTGAAATTTTCTATGAGAGTAGAACTTAAGTGTTCTTATCCCACCCTCCCCACACATGTAAATATGTGAGGTGAGTTCACCCAGACATAAACCGTTTCCATAACCTGACATTTATCAATCCAGCAAAAGTTTCCTAATAAATGCATAACATTTATAGGATGTTAAAATAACTAGTCGATTCAGTTAATAATCTGAAAAGTTTGCCTCAATACTTTCCTGAAATAACTGACCAGATATTTTAACATGAATATTTGTATCTTGCCTCTTCTTAAGTGTCACTCAGGTAGAGAGATACTTGTATTTTTAAAAGTTAACCAAACATTTCCAAAGAACTGATTTAGACTTGAGGAAAATTCTCAGGACACAACAGACATTTTTAACTTTTTTCTGTGCCCACAGAATGAGGGTCTTTGCAGTACATTACTGGATTTTAATTGACAGCCAACAGTGGAGATACTGTATTTCCAACCTGGACTTCAGATTATTCACACACCTCAATCCGGACACCAAATGTATGACAGTACCTTTTTTTTTTCCCCCTTCCAAACATAAGTTTGAGTTAGTGTCCAAATATACATTACAAAAAAACCAGGTTTGTTATTGTTATTATTTTATATTATTTCCCCCTTTTTCTGTCTTGTTTATTCTATCAGATAGAAGAATCTTATTCTTAACACCTTCCAAGAATAGGCATGCTTTGGGACAGAGAGAAATCTCTCTAGAGATTAAGTGTAGTTTCTAGTTGTACAATATGGAAATATCTCCAAGATAACAACCAAATGACCACTAGATATGTTAAAACATACTTCCAGAATTAGCTTGGGGGTCTCTGATAAAACGTTCAGGAAACTGACCCAAGGTATAGATCCTTGTCCCTCAAATAGGCAAGAGGAGTTAACTGTTCTTTCTTTGGCTTTGCTGTATAAACTGTATGAAACTTTGTGATAACTTTGTAGTCAATTTTGTGCTCATATACACAAGAAAATCTGTTAATGCTTACAGAATGATAAATTACGTTTTCTCTCTCTTTAACATTGGTATGAAGGGAGGCTCTTTTTGTTGGCAGAAATGTTTTGTTTCTCTAATAGGAGGAAGAAAATGAACATAAAATGAGTGCTAACTACAGGTCAGACTGTCTGATATAACAAAAGCTCTTTGTAAAGCATATTGAAAAAGTAACTTCTGTTAACATCATAAATTCTATTATTTTAGTAATCCAGATGACAGCAGCAAATCCAATGAATATCGTTCAGGTAGGAAATAGAAACTGCAGTCACATTTTATTTGAGATTTATGATTCTTTGTGCTGCTTATCTGGCTTAGCATCCTATAAATGTGAGAAAAGAAGAGGAAAAGAGGTGATCATGTTTTTAGTATACTGTAAACTGAATCTTAAAACATGCATGCATATGAATATTTGTTCATCTGAATCCTTAGAAGAATAGTTTATATTCTTAAATGTAAAGAATATATATATATTTATAATAAATACATATAAATATAGATATGCAGGTGTGTGTGTGTGTGTGTGTGTATGTGTGTGTGTTTGTATATATAATTTGAGTCCATTTCCCTTAGGTAATTATCAATGTTGAAATAAATGTTGTGTCTATATCTCCAAGTAACCCTGATTTTTTTCAGAATTAAAAAGTTAGTTACTGATCATTGTCATTACTGATTCTGTTACTGTTGAATTTCTGCTAGTGAACAAATCCTGAATAATTGGAACCTGAAGAAAAGTAAAGTAGATACTTTTCTTGAAAGAAAAGCAAATCACCCTCTCCCTCTCACCACAAAAAGAAAATAAAAGAAAAGAAGAAAGAAAGAAAGAAAGAAAGAAAGAAAGAAAGAAAGAAAGAAAGAAGGAAGGAAGGAAGAAAGAAAGAAAGAAAGAAAGAAAGAAAGAAAGAAAGAAAGAAAGAAAGAAAGAAAGAAAAAGTTGAGTCACAATCTCAAAGACATTGGGGACAGAGGCTAAAAAGAGTCAAGATTGCACAACTGTGGCATTTCCCTTCCCTTCTCCCCCCACTGAAATTTCCTCTTAATTAACATTGCTGAATAAATCTACTACACATTACCCAAACTTTCCTTATAAGAATGTTTCATGCTTCTGGTGACCACCTGGGTGTCCAGGACTTACAGAAATTTGTGGGGTAATGGATGGGCAGGTAAGTGGTGATTGAAGAACTCTTCAAAGTTCATTCATTTTTATCCAAGTTATTTTCCTTTTACTCTCTCTGCCTACTTCTCCTTGAGACATGTAAAGGAATTTCAAGACTGTCATGGTTTTAAAGTTGTAAAATCAGCTGATGTCACAGGCTTTCAAAGGATAGAAAATATTTATTTATTTATTTATTTATTTATTTATTTATTTATTTTAGAATTTTTTTAATGTTTTTATTTATTTTTGAGACAGTGAGAGACAGAGCATAAGCAGGGGAGGCGCAGAGAGAGAGGGGGGCACAGAATCCGAAGCAGGCTCCAGGCTCTGAGCTGTTAGCACAGAGCCCAAAGCAGGGCTCGAACTCACAGACTGTGAGATCATGACCTGAGCTGAAGTTGGATGCTCGACCAACTGAGCCACCCAGGCGTCCCAAGGATAGAAAATATTTAATAACTATAGTCTGTTAACTGTTCTTATAAGAATACTAAGAACTGGAAACTTTCCTTGACCAGCTCTATCAAGTAACAGAGTAGTAAATCACAATATTCTGGTTACCTCACTCATGCCATACTATCATAAATTGACTTGGGTTAATTGTAGGAATAGAAGTCAAGTTTTAGAGCTTCCTAAAATGTATAGAAAAAAATGTTTCAGTATTTCATTTGTTCATTTGTAAGATGCATATACATATTTAATTTCTACTATGTGTTAGTAGTTACTGTATTATAAAATCACTTAATCATAAAATATTTAAAGTGAATTTTAGGTGTCTATTCCTTGAGTTTGGTGGAAGAAAGGAGAGACTAAAAACAGAGATATAAAAGAAGTATAAAACATAATCCTTGCATTTAATTTGCTTTGTAAAGATACAAATAAGATCCAACAACAAAAATGTGATTACAGTGGAATTATAATGAGAATTCAAAGTCAGCCTGGATAGTTGGAGAAAGCTTTGTAAGAGACATGGGACCCAAGATAACCTGAAGTGACACAGAAGAAGCTAAGCATTCTAGGTGGAAAATGAAATAGAAAATAGTTGGGAAATGGGAAGCCTGGGTGGCTCATCCCGTTAAGTGTCAGAGTTTTGATTTTGGCTCAGGTCATGATCATATGGTAGTGAGATACAGCCCCGTCCCCACTAAGCATGGAGTGTATTTAGGATTCTCAATCTCCCTCTTCCTCTGCCCCACCCCGCTTGTGCCCTCCCTGGAAGGAAGGAAGGAAGGAAGGAAGGAAGGAAGGAAGGAAGGAAAGAAATAGAAGAGAAAAACTAGATTCTTTGCCTAAAATTCAAATATCCACAAGAATAAATAAAGCTTTATTTAGGAATTGCAATCCCTACTTCTAAAAAAAAATAAAAGCTTAATTACATACATGATGTATTATGTGAAGTCTGATATTGTGGAAGGTTCTAGATAAAATGGGGTGCTCAATTCAAAAATGACAATCACTTCTACAGACACACAAAGAGTTTGAGTATGGTTATGTATTATTTAATTAAAATTTGGTTTCATCTTCTTTTTAGCTGTGCCAGGTTTATCAAATTGATCATGTAATTTAGATAAAAGAGTTGAACCTTGAGAAATATAAACATTGCAAAATACTTTTAAAATATATTATAAAAACCAATAACATGTAAAAGTGAGACAGGTTACCACCTACTTCAAGGACTTTATACACAGAAAGTGACACTATTAAATTTAATAGCAATTAAATTTCACCTCACAGTAACAAATTCTTAGATTTTTTTAAGTTAAATAATACAAAATATATATACCATGTTAAGATCCTTTAAAATTTTTCTGTGAAGTTAGAATTGTGGACTGGAAAAATATTTTCTGGAAACTAAATTTGCTGAGATAATTTAGGTAAGATAAATATCATTTAAACATTAAGGTGTATCATTAAGTCTTGTTAAAATATTTTTTAATCTAAATTGTCTTAAAATATATAATGTTAAAAGGAAAACAAAATTCTATTTTATTTCATTTAATTAATTTAATTTCATTTAAGTAATTTAATTTAATTAATACATTTAATTGACACATCCATTAACCCACTTGTTTTTTTTTTTTTGAGAGAATATTTAAGTTCTACACTTGGCAAATTTTAATTTACACAATTGTGTTACTAACTGTAGTCACAATATTTTATTTTAGATCCTCAGATCTCATTCATCTTAAAATAAGGTGGGTGAAAGTGTACAGACTTACCAGTCTCTTCCTATTTCTTCCACAGCCCCTCACCACACCAGCCTCTTGCAACCACCATTCTACTCTTTTTCTAGGAGTTTGACTTTTTTTTCCCTTTTTTTAGATCCCACATAAATGATGCCATGGGGTA
The DNA here is from genome assembly GCF_022837055.1 of Prionailurus viverrinus. NCBI lineage: Eukaryota > Metazoa > Chordata > Mammalia > Carnivora > Felidae > Prionailurus > Prionailurus viverrinus. Next base: position 67,973,399 of record NC_062569.1, on the reverse strand, counting down.
TTTTTCTCTGTCTGGCTTAATTCATTTAGCATAATGTACTCAAGTTCCATCCATATTGCCACCAATGGCAGAAATTTCTTTCTTTTGTAAGGTTAAGTAATAATCCATTGTGTATACGTGTGTGCATATGCATCTCATTTTCTTTATCCATTCATCTGTCAACAGCCATTTTAGGTTGTTTCCATATCTTGGCATTGTGAATAATGTTTCTATAAACATGGAAGTGCCGATATCTCTTTGATGTATTGTTTTCATTGTCTTTGGATCTATACCCAGAAGTGGGATTGCTGAATAATATGGTGGTTCTATTTTTAATTTTTTGAGGAACTTCCACACTCTTTTGTGCAGTGGCTGCCCCAATTTACATTCCCATCAACAATGCAAACAGTTCTTGTTTATCCACTAAGCTCTACCTGATATACACTGTGTTTATGTGGTAGAAGACGTTTAAATGTAGACATTTAAATAGGAAAGACCAATTTGTTTCTTTCAAATAGAGGTTATTTTTCAGTTTCATTAATAGATTCCTAAGCAAAGAGTAATGATTTTGTTGTTGTTGTTGTTGTTGGTAACAACATATTTCAAATGGCATCTCTCACAGTTTTTCCTGAGATCCAACAACCTGCCTAATCTTATCCTCTCATTATGTCCTACCAGGGTACAACAGGATTTTTTTTTTTTCCAAACACACCTAAAGATGAATGTGTAACGCAGAGGACTTAAGATGTTAATCACAAACTAACAACAGTAAGGGTACTGTCTTTATTTGGTTCTTTTCAAACTAGATTTTTGTTTTAAAGTAGAAAATCTTTTCAAGTGTGTAAGTAAAGGTAATGTTTAGATGAAAAAAAAAATAAAACTGAAGAACTGGGAAGGCATAACTTGTTGGATAGCTGGTGGAATAGTAAGAACAAAGATTCCTCATCTTTCCAGTTCTGGAAATATCAGATGTCTGCCAATAAATAAACAGTAGATTATGAGTGTTGTTTCCCTGGATTCTCTCTAAAAATAATATTTAAAAGTATCTAAAATGAAGGAGTGAAAACAAAGACAAGTTTTTTGTTCACTTATTCCATCAAAAAAGAAGAAAAAATTCCTATCCCCACAATTTCCTAACATAAATTTGCCTGGCTTTTTTCTTCTAAAATTCTAGGAAAGTGCTTATCTATCAGTAATTAATTCCCATAACCATATATTTTGATATTTCAGTGAAGCTTGTGATGTACATTTTTATTTATAATATATACATATACTAACATGTAGAGGATCTTATTTAAAGATTGTTGGAGGGGCGCCTGGGTGGCGCAGTCGGTTAAGCGTCCGACTTCAGCCAGGTCACCATCTCGCGGTGCGTGAGTTCGAGCCCCGCGTCAGGCTCTGGGCTGATGGCTCGGAGCCTGGAGCCTGTTTCCGATTCTGTGTCTCCCTCTCTCTCTGCCCCTCCCCCGTTCATCTCTGTCTCTCTCTGTCCCAAAAATAAATAAACGTTGAAAAAATAAATAAATAAATAAATAAATAAATAAAGATTGTTGGAAAACTCAGAGTCATTTTTGTATCATATCGGCCTTCCTGACATTATCACTCTAGATCATTCTTCCCTCTCCAAATTTCAGGAAGTAATAAAATATTATGTAATATGTTGTGCCATTAAAAAAAAAAGATGGTTTGAACTAGGAAGTAAAGTATGCAGTTTTGAACAGACATAATATATGATTTTATGCCTATAATATATTCAACCAATAGATTTACTATGTGTTTTAAATCAAATGGGAAGATTTAAAAAAAAAAAACCTCTTACGCCTTTAATTAAAAGTACATTTTCAATCAAAAGCATCAGCACTTTACACATGAATCTAAAATGAAACCTGATATAAAAATCCACATTCAAGAGGTTTAGCATTCAGACAGAAGTATGTGCAGTAGATTCTTCTAGATGGTATGATGGACTTTCTTTTCCTAGCGCTGTTGCTAAAATATTTTAATAATTTCAATTAGTATATTGGCAATGATAAGGGTAAATCTCTGCAGTTGACTTAGATTAAATATCCATGTAAAACGAATCCAAGTTTGACAGTTCCTTTTGTATCTAGCTTATCACTATCAATGGGGTGTTAACTTGCAGGGAGTGTTTCCAACAGTCTATCTACATCTATGAGCAAAATAAAGTTCTAATTGCAACTAGTAAATATATTCTTAGTTGAAAAGTTAAACTCTTCCAAAATGACACTGTGAGAACTTTCCCAGGTGGAAGGAAGTGTGCATTTACTCCATCTGGAATATAGACCTCCTGCTTAAAAGGATGCAACAAAAACGGAATCTAATCTTTAGAGAAGTTACATTAGAAAATGGTAGTTCCTGGGGCGCCTGGGTGGCGCAGTCGGTTAAGCGTCTGACTTCAGCCAGGTCACGATCTCGCAGTCCGTGAGTTCGAGCCCCGCGTCAGGCTCTGGGCTGATGGCTCAGAGCCTGGAGCCTGTTTCCGATTCTGTGTCTCCCTCTCTCTCTGCCCCTCCCCCGTTCATGCTCTGTCTCTCTCTGTCCCAAAAATAAATAAACGTTGAAAAAAAATATTAAAAAAAAAAAGAAAATGGTAGTTCCTATCTCTTAAATACTTCATATATTTCCCTGCATATATAGATGGAATGTACAGCTTGGAATAGGAAAAGAACGTGAGTTTTCCAGTCATGGATTCCAACCCTCCAGTCTAAGTTCTGCCACCCATTAAAGTGTAAAATTGAAAAGTAATTAATCACTGAGGTCTTCATTTTACCCATATGTACAGTTAATACCTTTAAATACGGTTGTGAAAAGCACTGAATTTAAATGAAGTCACGCAAATATATCATCTGGTACAATGCAGTCACCTTCTCATTAGAACAGCATACTTAAATTGGACTTTTCAAAAGGAACACTATTAAGCAAAAAACGTAGAGAGCTGCAAATCCATCAAAAATTTGGCACACTGTGTATAAGTTTCTATTTTCAAAATTACTCTGGTTAGGGTTTGGCTAATTACACACTAACATTCCTTTTGTCCCCTTGCACTTTAACACCATAAGATGATCAGACTCAGATACTCAACCAGCTAGTATGAAACAGTTTTAGAGCTGAAAATACAGTTAGGCTTGGGATGTCTCTCTGATATATTAACCAGATACATTCATTAATTTATTCACTCATTCAACACACAATTTTTTGAGAAACATCTAGCATGTATCAAAGATTTGACATAGTGCTAAAAGCAGAAGATACAGTAGCAAAAAAAATAACATCTCTTCCTTTAGGATTTTATCATCTAGTAGGGTGATCACATACTAAATTATATTACACAAATATATCAAATTATGAATGGTCATATTTGTTAAGAAAAAAGGGGTTACTTATCCTTTACCAGCATATTCTTTGGAATCAGGGAAATATTATCTAAGGAAGTAATAATATGTGATCTGGAGATCAAATAGATTTGTGTAAGAACAAGGGTAGGGGGAGGAATACTCAGGTAGAATAAACTGAAATGAATAAATGTCCTGAATAGGAGGGCACATGGCAAATTTCAGAAGGTAAAAGAAGACAATAAGTAAAAAATGAGGTGGACAAATGTAGATTATTAGGGGATTTGTAAGTAATACTAAGCATCTTGGGCTTTATGTCAGTGGAAAATGTCTTTATGTTATTGAAAACCCATGAAGTGTTTTAAGCATGGATTGATACAATCAAGTTTGTGTAAGAAAAAAATCATTTTAACTGTTAAAAGAAAGATAGACAGAAAGAAAGAAGATTGGATGAAGATACATCTATATTTGGAAATATGGGTCATTTTACTAAGTTAAAATATTCCAATTTTTCAAATCTCTCCTGTATTGGTTTTAAGTCCACAGCCTTGCTATAACCTTAAGAATTTCAGAAAAGATACAATGAATTAGGAACTATGTCTTGATGATCACCTCAGAATACAATTTATCTGCATCAGATACTTTAGTCAAAATATGGATATGTGACAGAGAAGAGTTAAAATTGTATTTGATCAAATCAAATCAAACACAAACTTCTGCTTGCAGTATAGTAACGGATGAATATAGTAAAATATTAGCATCGGTGGTTTTACACCCTTGGGTTTTATTGAGCACACTGGAAGTTTTTTGGGTTTTTTTTGGTTTTTTTTTGTTTTTTTTTTTCATACTGGAAGTCTTATTTTGCACATTTATGGGTGTGTTTTGCTGAGCTGCCCTAAGGATGCAAACAGCATTTGTTGATTAAAATCAGGTCCAGTTAATAGCAGTTAGCATACCTCAGTGTCTCTGGAATTGAGGATGGGTGAGAAGGTGAGGGGAGCTGGTAAGTAAGAGGATTAATCAAATTATTTGGGTTGCACCATTGAGGTTCGAACATAAAAGAAGTAGATTTTCTGTTAATAGAAGGTGAAGTTCTTCATTAGTCTGTGTGTGTACATTGTTAGCGTTCTATTTTTATCTCTCCCAATTATAAAAGTTCTATTTGAATTTTTTCACATTTGCTTAGTCATTTTTACATGATTTGCCTAAACTGCTTTCTTGTCAAAAGCTGTTAAAAGCTTTGGAGTTGAAGAATACATTTGCAAAAGGGATTTTCAAAAACCTTACTAAGGCAAAAATTATTTATAATTATACTACAAAGAGAAATGGAGACCTTGCTGTTGAATAAAGTCAACAATGACTAAATTCTGTTTAAATAATGCATAAAAAGAACTTTATGGTAAATCTGTTTTTTTATGTTTTTCCTTATATATACTCACCCTACAGAAATTGAGTGATTGCTGACATTTATAGTATAGTACAAGTTTTATTAAAATATGAGACTTTTTTTCATGTAGATGCATTTTTATTAATATTCATTATTTAAGACTAAAAATAAAATAACCTTAAAATGGTTCACATCACATAAGTATAGTATGGTGGATACCAGACTTGCAGTGATGAATTATAGAAAAAAATAATGACTTTTGGGAATTTTGTTATTATTATTTTATTCCTAAAATGTTTATTTATAATTACTATGTATTACTAAGAATAACTAAAAAAGTACTAACATATTTTGTTGATGCCTAGGCATAGTACTTAGTGTTTGATCTTCATATTTTAGTATTAAAATATGTCATAACTTTACATTGGTTAAGATTTTAGCTCTTAAATATTCATAAAGATGCCATATGGGTAGAGGTACATATAAAACAAGTGTCCTCAAGACACTTGACTTCCATCTGGCTAAAATTTGTCATAATATATGGATTTTCTTAGAAGGAGACATTACCCTGCTGTGAGCCAGAAAATGGATGTAAAGTATTCACAAATTCCTCATATTTACATTGCAAATGTTGCCCATAACATGTAAATGGAATGACTGGCACCACTGTATTCAGTGGTCCTGGTAAAAGAACTCCACACTTGTGTATAAATGGAAAGGTTATTTGAAACTTTACTTTTTTGTAAATACAAAAAAAAAAAAAACAAAAAAAAACCCAAAACTATATTGTTAGGAATCTTAAGATCTTCTTGAAAACATTAAGAGAGTAAACTACTTCTATATGATCATATACAGCATATTCTTTATCAAGCTCTTTGGATGCATATTCAGAAAAACTGCTTGAGTTTTCTCCTTATACATCTTCAATCAGTAAACATCTCTTTACACATAATGAAATTGGAATATGGTCTTTGATTTCACATTTTATTTCTACCGCCATTGCACTCTACCTGCTTTCTATTACCTGGGAAACTTTCCCAGTGCTAACTTATCTTTACTGCCACCGTTTCAAAAGGTGGAGGTAACTTTAGCCAGTAAAAAACATGTAAGCGCTGGGGAGCCGTTTGGCAAATAAACTGAAATAAAGAGTAACAAATAGCAGGTGTTCCATATTATAGCTCTTAGGATTTACTGAGGGTTTATTTCTTAGATCATCACCCTGACCCTTTCTTCTCAATTAAGTGAATATCGTTTTTTGAGAATCATCTTCAAGAGCATGGAAAGAATAACTATGTCCAATGGAATAAATATAACTCTAAATATGTGAAAATTATGCGCCCACTTTACCTGTTCTAACTTGTGGAATCTCTTGACGTTAGTTCACTTTCACTTGACTTAGTGAATACTTTGTGGCAAGTATAATTATTTTAATTTTAATTTTAATTAATTTTAATTTTAATTTTACAGATGAATAGCTGAACTTTTACAGATGAATAGCTGAAGTGATTCTCTTAATGTCATAGGTTGGGCCAAGATTTCAGCCCCAGAATGTCTGTTTCAGAGCCCATGCCATTAAGCACTGAGTGCCCCTGCTTTACTGGTTAATTTTGTGGTGCTGTTTTAAATAGAAGGGAATTGCTCCCTGTTAAAACAAAACACAGGAGTTCACATAGCTCACTAATATTCTGAAATTTGACCATGTAATCTCTGACTAATAGAATAGTAATCAAAGTTTGCAATTCAAAATACTGTCATGTACTTACTATATTTCACCTTCTTTTATTATACTATTATGCTATTTTGAGTATTTGGGGAAACATCTTTATTTCCACTTAACAACTATAATAATCTATAGCCTATTATCTAAAATATTCAAATAATTCAAATAAATCACTATGATTTAAGAGACTTAGTTTGTTGAAAATATATTAATACATGTTCTTATAATTTTTAATAACAAATATACGGAGAAAAATAATTTAAAAACCATCTGTGTCTCCATCACAGATGTATATTCAGAACAAAATGTGATGGAAACATCAATCCTTTACCCCCACCCACTTCCAAACACAGAAAATTCGTTATGAATTCTCTTATATTAAGGGTAAAAAGGAGAATAAATGGTCTTTTGATCTCTGCAAAATTGTTTGACCTATGCAAGTTTCTTAACCTCTTTGTATACCATCTTAAAAGTACGAAGTTCTTCTAGATGATCTTTAATGATAATGTTTCCTTACTGGATGAAAAATATAATATAATATGGACTAGGATATAGTGTAGCCATTGAAAATCATTGGCACTGGTTTTGAGTAGGAAATTTATATTATAATACAGTACTTTAAAATAAAATACTTATAGGAAGATTATAGATTATCTTACTTACAAATACGCTACCAAATTAAAATCTGGTAAATATAAAAGATGAATTTTTCATATCTATAGTCTTATATATGGAATCAATTGTAAAAACACAAACAACACAAATAAATAACTGCAGCATTCTATCAAACACTTGAGTTACAGTTTACAATAAGCACTCTTGTTCACATGGACCTACAGGTAAATTGTAAACAATGTGGAGTCCAACATTTTACAATTAAAATGAAAAATACTTTAAAATCATTTATGGGAAACTAATATTAATTACATAAATCATGATTTTAAACTAAATGTTAAGAGGTATGTCTATGAAAAATGGATATTCCAAAAATGAAGTATAAAATATAAACATATATTGTTCCTTTTCTTATCCTAATCTATAATTTATCTGCATGTTGTTATAGGTTACTGCTATAACACCATGGCTATATTTGCTTCTCTCACACTTTTTTTTCAACCATAGCTTCCCCCCTTCCCGACACACAAAAAAGAATATATTTAAAAGTAAAATATCAATGCTTCACCTTAAATCAGATAAATAACCCAAGAAAACTGATTAAATAATTTATAACATTAGGTTTCTATGGACTTGGAATTACAGATGGAATTATCCCATTTGATATTAGAAATGGGATGCATAGTATATGATTTTTAAGGCTCCTCAGATATATTTTCTACATTGAAAAAGTAATACTTTAAACTCTTTTTGTAGGATAGAGAGGGCAGTACTAGGGATGACATATTATCACAGAAGTAAGCCTCTCAACCCTCAATATTTATCTGATGTCAAAGGCTGCAGGTTCAATGCATCATACATTTATGTGATCAAGTAAATTGCTAGAAGCAAATTTGACATTAAGATGATAAACATGGCTATTAACAGAAATCAGGGTCTACAGTAATCAGATCTAGTAAGCTAATTAATCTTAGCTCTGTCACAAAGATTCCTTGAGACTGGAATGATAACATAAAGCATCAGCAGCACATTTCAAACAATATGGCCTTCCATCTTCTATGTGATATACATAAGCTGGACAGGGCCATGGTGACTGGGATTAAATGTTCTTCATTTTAGAGTCTATTCTGGGAATCTGGATAGGAATGCATTATTAGGCTGTCCCTTTCAGACAGTCAGAATTGTAAAACCATCAAAGTAACTGACTGTTATCATAAATAGGATCCATTTTTAAAGTTATTAATGACTTTAAGCAGAAAAAGTAAAGAAACAAATCATGTCTGGTCCGGACTGAAATGGTCTCTGCAGAGCATGCTGAGATTATAGTGTGCAGAGTGGTGGCATTCTTTCTGTACCAACCAACACAGTCCAAATGGGGAATTTATAGCCAGTGCTGCATACACACTAGTCAACTTCATAAAGGAAGATAATCCATCCACCTACACAACTCTCTCTTTATACTAAAGATTACTACTTCACATAATTTGATTGAAAATGGATAAATACATTTTTTTAACAAAACATATAAAAATTGTCCTTTGATTTTTAAAAATAAAGACCTGTGTGAAACTGATGCATTCCTGGTACAGAGTTTTAAAAATCTTCCATAAATTGAATAAAAATTCCGACATCTTATCTTTTACTAGAATGAATGAAACGATTTCATAAATGTTGAGGCATTTGCTTCCAGAAAGGGCAGATTTCTTGGTTTCTTAGATCACAACCAATGTGTAGTAACATTCTATGTCTTCTTATCTTTTGTTTAAAAGTTTTCTAACCAAGGGCCAGAGTAAAAGGAAAGGTAGATAGCTAGTATCCAACATATACTAATAAACTTCATACTTTTCAGTGGATTGTCAAAGATTATAATAAATAAGTGCCCATGCATACTTATCAAGAAATGCTATATAAAACATTAGATTTCTAAATATTCTAGAAGTTTGGAGGCAACCATCTTTGAAAGGCTTTTATAGTATTTAATCAGCCTTATTTTGTAAAATTATTTATGTGTAACCTGAATCTATTTTGCTCCAAGTTAAGACTTTTATTTTATTTTATTTATTTTATTTTAATGTTTATTTTTGAGAGAGAGAGAGAGAGAGAGAGAGAGATACCGTACGCATGAGTGAAGGAGGGGCAGAGAGAGGGAGACACAGAATCTGAAGCAGGCTCCAGGCTCTGGGCTGACAGCACAGAGCCCAATCCAGGGTTTGAACCCACAAAACTGTGAGATCATGACCTGAGCTGAAGTTGAATGCTTAACCACACAGGTGACCCTAAGACCATATTTTATAGCTTTAACCTTTACAAAGATTAGAATAACTCCTAATTTTATAACACATGAAACTCCTTCCTATCTTTGAACTCATTTTAACTTTCTCCTCAGTCTTCTTTTCTTTAGATTAAATATACTCCCAATTAAATAATTCATCACATTTTCCTGATCCACCAATCATTTTGAATCCATTCCTCAATTTCTTCTATCCATTTTAAAATAGAGCAATTCCAACTGAACCTGATACTCTACTAATTAACAATGCTTGAGGCAGGTTATTTTTCTATTTTTTTCATATCTTTCTCTAGCTAAGATTAACTAAATTTGTGTTTGTTTTCAATGTTATTTTCCTGATATTTTCTGGTCTTTGGCATTCTTGAGACAAACTATTCATATACCCCTGTAACTGAAATTTCTCTGGGATTCTGTGACATCAAAGCAGTAAGAGAATGTAATTACATAGGATCGTCATCTGAAAAAAAACAAAAACAAAACAAAACTGCGTGCCTACTCATTAAGATAAAAACTCAGATACATATTTATAAAATATGTTTAAATTAAAAGAAACAAAAAATACGTCACTGATTCTTCCTCCAAAAATATATCTTATAGGCCTAGTTAGTACAATAAAACAGTCCTGTCATTTTCAACTTCTTAATTAGAAACTGTTCCTTTCTGTGAGGATTTCCTTAACAGCCAACAAAAATCCATACAATACTGGAAGATGTTCCCACCCGCCCAGCAGGCACTTCTCACTTTTCCATTGAACATTCCATATGCATCCATCAAGTCATTACAATATTCCACATATCTGTCAATCTTTGCCAGGCTATCACATACAAGCATGCACCCTAAGACGATTCTTATGAAAAATTCATAAACATTTTCAAGTTACAAATTCTTCTCATTCAAAATAAGATTTAATGGCAACAGTTTTCCAAAGAAGTTAATGAGAACTCTTCTCTATTAATAAATGAGCTCAGATATGCAAGTGCCCTATGATTTCACCAGGCACTCTAGTTGGGAATATATTCAACACCAATTCACGTTCAGGTTTCTTTTGTTTAGGTGCCTAAGGCTATGTCTTCCTGGCTGTCAGTAATCTGATAAAAATATCAAAATTCAGTCAATGTGGATGAAGAATGATTTAACTGTAATGACCATATCCAACCCACTGGTTGATTTTCACCATACTTTGCAGGGAGAATATCAAGTGATATTTTTTACCCCTTAAATCAAGTCAGATTTGGGACAGCTAACCTAGTAAATTGAATCATCTGATTAGTATGCCTGGTTGACAAAGGGCAGAAACTGAAAGACTCTCCACATAAACGGGAAATCTTGTCCAAATGGCAAGCATGTCTGTAATCACTCAATCTGCTCTCATTGGAGGAGGAAGAAGCTAAATTAAAGCTAGAACAGATGCATTTTCAGGCACTTGTTGAGAATCCTGGCTAAGTCTGCCCTCACCCCCTCCCAGCTTTTTATTCTGAATTTTTTTTACGATTTCAATAGAAATGAAAATAGACCACGACTAATACTTACATACTAATCACTTGACTTCTCCAGATGTTAATCATTTTCCCCACATTTGCTTTATCTTTCGCATCTTTCTCATTCTGAACCATTTGCAGCTAATCTAAAAGATCTTTTTTAGCTGTAAAGAACCATGATTGAAGCCACGGTGGTGCTAATAACTGAAAGAAGGCATCTTAAAGTAAAGGTTCTTCCATTAATACAGGTAATTTAATGAGCTATGGGGATCAGATAGCACACAGGGTTTGGGGTAGCCCAAACTGCCCTAGCTTTCCTGGATAATATCATGCGTGGCATCAGGTAAGCCTCAAATTTTCAAAGACTTTGTTACTGTAAAGCAGTGACCATTCCTACACATCACAGTTATTTTGTAAAGATTTGGAGTGTTTACATGAAATAATGTATCTGAAAATTACAGTCACAAGGGATATCATTCAGATAGATACATTTTAAGAATCTCCAGTGAAAACAGGAATTGTTGCTTTATCACAGTTACAACACAACAACAATAATGGGCATTTATGTAACATTTACTAAAGGCCAGGTGATATAAAGACAACACTAAGATACTGATTTCACAAGGAAGAAAATTAAGTCTCAAAGATGTTAAGGGATAATAGACGGACTCATAGCAATTCAGTGGCAGAATAGTGACTCAAACCTATATAATTGAACAGATTCTATACTCTGGTCATGGGATGTGAGTTAGGAAATTTATTAGAAGTAGCAAACAAACAACTGATACAAACACCACTAAGGCCAAAATAGGGAAGAATTCAAATCTGTCTTTAGCCACCTCTTCTACACTAGCCCCATTACCCCAGATACAGTATTCCTACCCTTTTGCCTATGCTAAGGGTATGAAATTAGTGTTAAACTGATATCAATTACCTTTCAATAAAATATTTATAAATTATGTATAGTAATATCTTAACAAATTACTCATTAAGTATATGAAATAGCAACTTTTAATTTCTAGCATTTAACTGAAATAATTTATGCTAAAGAGGCCTTCCCCAAACCTCTTAAATTACATGAACATGGTCTCATATTCTGCCCATTTGTAAAGTGCCATCTGCATACATGAGTTTCCCAGTTACAGGGCAAAGGGCTTTAGAATTGCATTTTCTAATCAATCAGCATTTTAAGTAAGTTCAAATTAATTGAGAAACAAAATTATTTCTTGGCTTATTAGTTGCCAGATCCATATGTGATCTTATTTTTAAAACAGATTGTATTGGGGTACCTGGGTAGCCTAGTCTGTTAAGCATCTGACTCTTGATTCCGGCTCAGTTTACGATCTCACGGTTTGTGAGTTCAAGCCACCACGGTTTGTGAGTTCAAGCCCCGCGTTGGGCTCTGCCCTGACAGCATGGAGCCTGCTTGGGATTCTCTCTCTGCCCCTTCCTGGCTCTTGTGCACACACACACTCTCTCTCTCTCTCAAAAATAAATAAGCATTAAAAAAAATATATATATATATATGTATATATATATATAATAGATTCTACCTATTTTGTGATTAAAACACACAAATGATAAAGCTAAGCAAAATAAAAGAAAAAACTCTACATATTTAGTAAGTCATACTAGGTGTTTTGTAAAATCCCAAGAAAACTATTTGTATATATGTTTGCTAATCATCACATAAAAAATACCATTTATAGCCATGTTTCACTTCATTATTTCCAACAGATTACTCTATTTGGCTCAGACATCTGTATTTCCAATTTAGCATAAAACACTGTCATTTAGCTTCGCTAAGAAGGTTAGACAATAAAGAATCCAGAATATTATAGATAATTTTGAAATTTCATAAATTAAATTATTTTTTGTGATCCCATAAATAAATCTTCTGATCCAACCAGACTCACATCAAAACATGTTGAAATAAGGACTATAAATAATAAAACATAGAGAATATGTCAGCACATATAATAACACAGGAAGCCAAAGTGGGCTGATTTGCTTCATTTGTTTACTATTCAAAATTAAAAACAAAAATTTAATCCAGGAACATGTGTGAAAGGTTTAGATAATTTCCTACAGAGTCACATAACACTCAGTAATAAAGGATGTGAAATAGGTACAAAAATGCTTGTCTATTTGTAATACCATAGTAACTTGGGAGAAAAGCCAATTCCCATTTTAAACTCTAGATATTATAAATTTATTTTTTACTAGTTCTTTCTTAAGGAATCCTTCAGCTTGCAAAATTTACAAAACTGAGTTTGATGCCACTCAAAATATAAAGTGAAGAAAAGTGTTAACACTGTTCTTTTCTTAGCAGAACTGAAATTAAATTTTAGATATTATCACAGATGTTTTAATATCCATAATGCCATCACCAAGTTGTAATATTGTTCAGTTATAGATATGTTACTATCTAAAGGCAAATAAATTGTATTAGAACAATCATTAATTTGGATATTGGATGTCAAGTAAGCATAGCAAGTTACAACTGTAAGGGATTCTGTTGCATTTCAATGACTGATTTTATATATGATGGAATTTTATCCTAAGATTGCTTGAAAAATTCTTAGTGTGATAATCATAGAAGAAGTTTGATGTAAATAATTTCTTTGCTTATAACAAAACAGGCCTGATAGGTAAGGATAGTAATTTTAATAACCTAATAGATTTAGATAAAAACAAAAAACACTATAATTGAAAATTTAAGAATGAACATGATCTTGTGGAAGAATCTCCTGATAGCCCTTGCTCAGTTATGAATACTAGTCCAAATTGAACTCTTCTACTATACTGCATATATTTCTGGGATTATAGAGACTCTAATTTTTCTAAATTTCCAATAGAAACTTGTTAAAATTTGGAATTATTCCAAAATGAATGAACTATTAGTGTTGTAAGAGCATTAAAAAATTTAGTTGTTGGATGACTATAATATTCAAATAATGCACTTATTATTAATTTAAGAAAATTCAAGGGGCACCTGGATGGCTCAGTCAGTTAAGTGTCCAACTCTTGATTTTGGCTCAGGTCATGATCTCACAGTTTGTCCCAGCTGACATTGTGGAGCCTGCTTGGGATTCTCTCCTTCCTTCTCCCTCTGCCCCTCCTCTGCTTGTGTGTGCTCTCTCTCTCTCTCTCTGTCTCTGTCTCTCTTTCTCTCTCTCTCAAAATAAATAAATAAACTTAAAAAAAGAGAATTCATAAGAAATTTATTATACTAAATGAGATTACTAGGTGTAATCTAAAATGCAATACAAGAGAAATTATACAAAAAAATTACATAAAGACTGAGTAAAACTTGGAAATCCAACTCTAGTAAATAAAAATAACTTTCATTTTATCTGTAATAGAAAGGCTTTTTTTCAAACTGCACATTATTAAAACCACAAAAGTTTTATTTTTAACTATAATATATATTGGGCTATAAAACCTTCCCAACAGCTTTTGCATAAACACAGTAAATATATATTTTCAGTTAAAAAGCAATTTAATGAATATTTATGAGAGTAATAAATTAACTTCTATGTTAATAATTACTTATTAAAATAATATTTTATTGACTGTATATTATTTTCAAAGTTTAAGTGAGAATAATTTAAGCTTGCAAAGCTGGGTTAAGGTTTTATAGCTTATTAAAGGTTAATTTGTTATAAAAACAGGAAGTCTATTGAATTCAAAACCAGCTACAATACATTGTGTAGCTGTAATTACATAAATTTTAGGGAGAGGTATTTTTTTGCCAAACAAATATTAATTTTTTCAATGATATTTCAATGATAGAAGTAATTTAACTCTGTCTCCACATATATTAGAGCAACAGCAAATGAGTAATATCCAAGCTGCTGCCTAGGATTCTTTAGCAATGGGTTCCTCAGCAAGATAATAATTAATTTATTTTTATTAAGAGAAAGAGAGAGAGATGGAGAGAAAGAGGAGAGATAAGAGCCAAATAGACAGTAATTAATAATTAGACTTTTTAAAAAAGTGGCTTTTTAAAAACTTTGTTATGTTTAGAGCCAAGGATTTATTTACTTTTTAATTCTTTAATTTTGTTAACACCCTATATGAAATTTCAACACAGAAATGAAAAGAACTGTGTCAAAATCTCAAGGTCAACGTCAGCTGCAGGATAGTCTAAATTCAAATATGTAAGAAACTCTTCAACATCATAATAATTCCTAAAATAATCTAAACTCGCTACTGAAGTACTGAGCCTTACTTAGAACTAGCAAAGCAGGGATTATACGATTTAGTGAATAATGTGGGACTTGAACTCACAACTCTGAGATCAAGACCTGAACTGAGATCAAGAGTCGGATGTTTAACCAACTGAGCCACCCACACACACCAGATCCTAGACGTTTGACTGCACGGAATAGTGACCATTAAGGAAATGGAACACAAATCAAAAATGCAGTACATGGTAAAATATTTTGGTGTGATTAAATATTAGCTTACTTTCAAATTGTGCTTAGTATGTTGTAGACATTGTGTTGAATATTTACATACATTATTTCAATTAATTTCTACAATAACCTTATGACTTATGCAATTTCATTAAGTTTTTGGAGCCATACATGATTAAATTCATAATAAATTTAAACTTTGTACATGTTTATGCTACTTCACCTCAAAAAAAGTTTGTGCATAAAAATGAACACTGAAGAATGTAAGAATTGAAAGTATGTACTATCCTGTTAGGTCATTGTTTATATTCATCCTTAACAGTCACTTTATATTTATTTTAACATTCATTTCTCCACTTATTTGTATCTGTCTTATTCCACACAAAAACATTAAAGAGGCAAGTTTAAGTTTTGTGTTTGAGATTCAAATTATGCTACATGGTATCTAGATAACTCTTATTGCTAAATAATGCAAAAGCTCAATCTTGAGAGATAATATTTCTCTAATTGATTTATCCAATAAGTATATTATTATCTTCAGTTCAAATCTGCAAGTTTGAGACAGCTGCCATTTTCCCATTACTGAATTCATGTCCCTACTCATTAGAATCTCATTTGGATTTTAAGAGCTTAATAAAAATAAGTAATGTTTATTAAGAATTATAATGCATTTTCAAATTTGATCCTCACACAGCTTAAGAGTTGGGATTATTTTTATCACAACTGTAAAGATTTTTAGAAAAGAAAGAAAGAGAAAAACAAACAAAACCTCTAAGACTTCAGAGGTGTTATATAATATCCTAAAGTCACATAACCATCAAGAAGAGCTCTAGGACTTGAGCCTGTTTCCACCATCCTTGCATCCTGTCATGCTGTGTTTCACGATTTAAAACAAGTTACCGGGGCGTCTGGATGGTTCAGTCGGTTGAGCATCTGACTTCTGTTCAGGTCATGAGGTCATGATCTTGCTGTTCCTCATTTCAATCCCCACATCAGCCTGTCTGCTGTCAGCACGGAGCCTGCTTTGGATCCGCTGGCCCCCCTCTGTCTACCTCTCCCTGGCTCACACTCTCTCTCAAAAATAAACATTTAAATTGTAAAAAAAAATAAAAATAACAAATAAAATGATTTGCCTATTGAACATGGAGCAAATAGGGCAGATAGGAAAGAGAAGGACACCTATCTCTAGCAGGAGAAAAAAAAGTTGTCAACCATACACAGGAGGAGAGGGAAAAACTGGAATGTTTAAAAAGTAGCTCAGGATTACCACAAAGTCATGTTATTGCCATAATAGACATCTATATTGGTGAGTCCAAATAATTGCCAAAAGTTAAAATATATCTAAAGCTTACTCTTGCAGATTTTTGAGTAATACGTTATATATAAAGAATTTCTGAAACATGCGTAACTTTAGGGAATGAACTAGAAGAAATCAGTTGTTTTTTTCCTTGATTTTTCCCTCGGTCCCTCCTTGTCCATGACTTCTGTTTTTCCCATTCTTTATTTCTTGCTTTTCTTAATTTATGCCATAACCTTTAGTTACAAGAAACAACATGATTTCTACCTTGTGGTGCCAAACGTGCGTGAATACATGGGTATTATTTCTGTTGACCATATAACAACAAGATATACGCAAAAATCTAATACATGATGTCACTTGTTATGATTTTTTAATATTCAAATGATCAGTAAATTTAATTAAATTATATTATCACATAGGTACAATACAGACATGATTTCTAAATTTTGGGATTCATTCACTACAGACTTTGAAGATTTGTAGATATACCTTCATTTACTTATTTTTTTAATGTTTATTTATTTTGAGAGTGAGAGTGAGAAAGCATGAGGTGAGGAGGGGCAGAGAGCCAGGAGACAGAGAATCCTAAGCAGGCTCCCTGCTCTCAGTGCAGAGGCCTACTGCAACTGCTGGGCTCCGTCCCAGGAACCATAAGATCGTGACCTGAGCCAAAATCAAGAGTCAGGACATTTAACCGACTGAGCCACCCAGGTGTCCACACTCATTTGGTTTTAAGCCACTAAAAATACTTTAATATTAGGAATTAGAATATTAGGATCTGAAGCATTCAATTAATTATTCTTCTTTTATTATTTTTATTTTCTTAATGTTATTTATTTTTGAGAGAGACAGAGAGAGACTGAACATGAGCAGGGGAGGGGCAGTGAGAGGGGGAGACAGAATCCAAAGTAGGGTCCAGGCTCTGAGCTGTCAGCACAGAGCCCCACATGGGGCTCAAACTCGTGAACCATGAGATCATGACCTGAGCCAAAGTCAGATGCTTAACTGACTGAGCCTCCCAAGCGGCCCAGTTATTCTTGTTTTAAACTCGCTTTCTTAAAGTCTGATTGCTAAATGGCAGAATAATGACACACTCTGAAGTTTTTTCATTATAACTTATGATTGAAGTTGTATTCCAACAAAAACTACTTAACTTTTGTAGATACGGTAATATTTAGTCTAAGTTATTTAGAAAAATAACTAAAATCAATCAGTGGAAAATGGAAAGCGTTCTGCTTAAAAAAACAAAAACAAAAACAAAAAAACCCAGTAGATTTAGCTTTTAAATGCATTAAACCATTATTTTCTGATTTTGTGTTCTAGTCCTGACCATGTTTTCTGTGCTCAACAGAGCAGCTCTAGGGTCTTATAATCACAAAATATGCAGCACTGTTCTTTTGTAATTACTTCTGAGAACTGGGTTGAAGTGCCTCATTAAATCAGTCAGTGAGCAAGTATACCCTTTGTAAGTATCAAGATAGTGTTTGTTTTTATTTTCTTAAAATATTTTCAAAAATTATCTTAAGAAAAAAGCAGGTTTGCTTCCATATACAAAACTACACCTGAAAACACCATGCAACAATGCTGATTTAAATATTTTTTCATCTGAAATATTCATATAGTGCCACATAAATAGATCTGCTAGGATCATTAATACCAGAAAAAATTATAATGCATTAAAATTCAATGAAGGAGGGTTTTTTTGGGGCACCTGGGTGGCTCAGTCAGTTAAGTGTCCAACTTCAGCTCAGGTCATGACCTCCCAATTTGTGAGTTCGAGCCCCGCGTCAGGCTCTGTGCTGACAGCTCAGAGCTTGGAGCCTGTTTGGATTCTGTGTTTCCCTCTCTGTCTCTGCCCCTCTCCTGCTCATGCTGTCTCTTTCTCTTTCAAAAATAAATGCACATTTAAAAAGATTAAAAATAAAAGGGGGTTTTCTCTTTTTTCCTATTTTTCCAGCCTTATTGCCACATCACACATAAGATTGTACCGATGTGCACCACACGCACACAAGATATACCATGAATATTTTATCTCTGGAAACTATTGAATCCTTTTACATTGTTATATTATTGTACTAGGCAACACATATTTTTGATGCTATTAATTAAATGCATATTTTAATTTTAGGAAATAAGAAATTAAATTTTAGGTTTACCAACTTAAACTTCTACCACTTGAAGTAAATGCTGTTAATTATTAACTAGAA
This sequence comes from Prionailurus viverrinus, assembly GCF_022837055.1. NCBI lineage: Eukaryota > Metazoa > Chordata > Mammalia > Carnivora > Felidae > Prionailurus > Prionailurus viverrinus. The sequence goes on along the minus strand of NC_062569.1, from coordinate 67,954,649 downwards.
GAAAAAGAATTCCTTTTAAATGTAGTTATCATAGGGATTGAATTAATGTCATCAGAAAAAAAAAAGGATACTGGAATAAATGGAACAAAGTATAGTTCAGCAAATCTGAAAAGCATTCATATACTTCATGTGAAGTTATTTTCAGCTATAGTGTTTCTCAGAATTTACTTTACCTAAACTAGAAGATTTCTTATTGATCATCCAATTGTCCATTTGTTGAATATTGATTGGTAAATCACTAATATCTATAGATTTTTCTAAATCTCCAACTCAACAATTTAAATTTGATTATTTTGTAGGGTAAGTAAACAGTATGAAGCTCACTTTTCTTTAAATAATGCTCCTCATTCCTAATCTGTGGGAAACATTCTACTCAAAAGTATAAACACCTGACAGTTGTTTCCTACCTCTCATTTCCCTCCAGGCTCTTCTGAGGGGCCTACCTGTCTGTGTAAAGATGCCTTAGGAACTTAAGTGGTAGTTGGTCAAGTTTCACACATGGCCAAACAATGCACAATTCATATTAAAATATAAATCTTATCGGATGAATAGAAAGGAAAATGATTCACTTGTAGGAAATTACAAAATCATTTGGATTCCTGAATCGTTAAAACTCTGATCATAAGGATAAAAATGTAAACAAGGAAAATTTAAAAACAGATATCTTTTTTTTTTTAATTTTTTTTTTAACGTTTATTTATTTTGGGGACAGAGAGAGAGACAGAGCATGAACGGGGGAGGGTCAGAGAGAGAGGGAGACACAGAATTGGAAACAGGCTCCAGGCTCTGAGCCATCAGACCAGAGCCCGACGCGGGGCTCGAACTCACGGACCTCGAGATCGTGACCTGGCTGAAGTCGGACGCTTAACCGACTGCGCCACCCAGGCGCCCCCAGATATCTTTTTTAAGAGACTTTTTTTAAAGTTTGTTTATTTATGTATGTGTTTATTTATTTAAGTTTATTTATTTTGAGAGAGAGAGAGCACACATACATGCACCCGCACACACATGCACATGTGTGTGCAACCTAGGGAGGGGCAGAGAGGGATGGACAGAATCCCAAGCAAGCTCAGCACTGCAAGCACAGAGCCCAACATGGAACTCGATCTAACAAACAGAGATCATGACCTAAGCTGAAACCAAGAATCATATGTTTAACCCACTGAGCCGCCCAGGCACTCCTAGCGTTTATTTATTTTTGAGATAGAAAGAGAAAGAGAGAGAGCAGGGGGAAGGGGGCAGGGAGAGAGGGAGAGAGGGAATCCCAAACAGGCTCCACAGCTCAGTGTGTAGCCCGACACGGAGCTCCATCTCACAATCATGAGATCATGACCTGAGCCTAAACCAAGAGTCAGTTGCTTAGCAGCCTGAGCAACCTACAAGCCCCTAAAAACAGATATTATACTGTGTAACAGTGAGTACTAGAAATGTGGTGTATGCTACTCCATTTATAAAAAACTGCAATGGCATTTGTGGATTTTTATGTGTAATTTCACCATGCAAAAAAGGCATAAGTATATGTATTTACCTGTAATTTCACTGCATACATATTTGACTCCTATAAGACGGGAGGCTGATACCTGGTGTAGACCTAGACAATGGCCCAGCCTCCATGTTCCAGCAGGATTTATACAATTTCTAGTTGTCATGCAGTATACAGTAATTTATTATTGCTTTTGTGAAAATGGCCCTAAAAAGAAAGCCAAATGCTTTTATTGCATTTATAAAATAAATTTCATACTAGAGCGCTATTCAGCAATTTGGGAATATGTGAGGGTCTTCAGATGGGCTTTACTATGTTTCAGATTGTCACTGAGAGAAATCTAAGTGAATCCATTATGACATATAAAATAATATTCTGTCTTAAAGCTTAAAGAAGTAAAGCACTTTCCTATAAAATAAACTGCTAAAATACAAAACTAAAGTAAACCTAATGCCTTTTCTCTAAGGTTTAAGCTTAAGGGAACTAGCACAAGCTAGACCTGGAGAACTGGGTTCGCTCTTCCCCGCAGTAATAAAATATGGATGTCAAGGCATATATCTAAAAGCTATTTGCATTTCATACTTTCTGCTACACCGTATAGGGATTTTCTCATCAAACCCTTCACGGAGGCTAAATCAACACATACATAGTATTTATGATAAAACTAATAAGATCTCCTTGGCCACTGATTCTTTTACTACTCATTTTTTAGGAGATAACATCACAATTAGGTTCCCTTTTTGCTCTATCTCAGATGCAGAGAATCCCTCCCATATTTATTATTGAACTTGATTTAGTAACTACTACACAAGTAAGAACAGATTAACTTTTCTCTTCACTCATTCCGCTGCATGTACCCAGTCCAGATGCTTATTTGGAATCATGATTAGCAGTAGTGATACACAAAACAGTCAAGTGGTTCTCTGCCTTTTTCAACCCAGCTGTATTACTGTATTAACACACTTCCCACTTTCAGTACCAGAATATATTTGATGGACCAGTTAAGCAAGCTCAGCTGTTACCATGCTGCACAACTTTATCTAATCAATGCTTACTTTTGCTTTACTAGGTGACTGTATATTAATGTACTATCAATGATTCTGTCAGATATCTGGGATAATCCACAGAAAACAGAGATGGCTAGAGTGGAATTTAAAAAGTTAAAGAAAGGATGCCCTGTCTTCTGCCTAGAAGATAATGCTAAGTTTGTGGTAAGGCTCTGTCTGGAGGGGGATTCTGCATAGATCTCTTGTTAAATCTGCTCATGGGCCTATAAGGAAAATGATCAGGGGAAATATACCAGGCTCTTAATAATTGTGTCCCATTCTAGATAAACCACTAATTCACTACTTTGTAGATATGGCCGATGGTTTCATAATGTAAAAATTCTCTGGAGAAGTCAAATACAAAGAAACCTTGCTCTATGTTAACTCATAATCTACTGGTGAGGATTTTGAATATTTGGCCTATAAATACTTAGGAAAGTTTGTGAATGCCTTATCTAACTTGAATTTTTAAAGCCTTTTTTTGCTTATTTTGCTTATACAATATATACACAATCACTATAGAACATTTAGAAATTCAGGAAAATATGAAGAAGTAGAAATCATCCATAATTTCACCAATTCAATTCATATAATTGGCCCCTACCACAAACAGCATTTTAGTCATATAGATCACTGGTATATTGAACAAGCAGGATTTATATACCAGAGGCAATGCTACTCTGTTTCCTATTGCCCACTCAAAACATACCTAGAAAAGATCCCCAGACTGCTAGATGAAGACTTCTTCTGATAATTGGTAATTTAAAAAGTCTTATAATCATTTTGAGTCACTTGTCTTAAATAATTAGAATACATAGTCTCACATCATGATCAAAACTCCACCCTTGATTTAAAATTTCATCTTCTTGCCCTCTGCTAGCTCAGGTCTGTTGTTGAGGAAGGAGTTACTCTGTATTCTTTCTTTCCTCATGCACTAATGATACTTATCTATAAATTGAAGGTAATAAGAGTCCCTGCTTCAATAATATGATTATTATGAAGATTAATGTGATAGTACACTTAAAAAGCTTAGAAAAATATCTAGCCCATATTACTAACAATGGGAAAATATAAAGAAGTAGAAATCATCCATAATTCCATTAACCCAATTTATATAATTGGTCCCTACAGACTGGAGTAAATAACACTGGATAGCTGTGAGCCTTTTTGGGTCAAAAGAAGGTACATCAGAACATGGAGGGTTGGGGGGTGTGGGCAGGCAAAACATTTCTTGCCAGGAGAAAATAATCCACTCCTGCTAGTCTAGCCCAGACCAGAGAACTTCAGATTTGACCAGGCTAAAGTCAAGTAGCTTAACAAAAATACGTAATTCCTTATACTATTCTATTTCATTAGAGAATATACCAGTTCAGATTAGTTTTGCTCTTTGGGTAGTTTTTAGGTCAATATGAATTTCTGTTACCTCTCTACTGCTCTATTCTACGTTTTCAAGAGTTGCTATAAACATCAGCACATTCTCCAGACCAGATGGACTACACAGGCAGCTACTTTGATTTATTTTTTAAAGAGCCAATAATAGACACCGTTTCTAGGTCCCAGGCAAATATATGCATGTATATATAACTATATCTATCTATAGATAGAGATAGATCTTGATATTGCATAAATATATAAAGACATATATTTTTCTGCTCCAAGGTCTGGAGACACAGGCCAATCCCAACACAGACACTCCTTTCCTACTCATTTATTAGATGCTGAGCGTCAAACTCATCTTCTCAGAGTCTACCATGGTAGAACCAGTCTACCATGTTCCCCATATTGCAGAGGACACACATTAAGCCCTTCACATGGTTCCATTGAAGCCTTCATCACTAGGCTTGCAATGGAACTTAAATTTCTCCAAAATTTCTATTCATAAAATCTTCATTCCCCACCATCCTCCAAACCTTTTATACCACAGATGTAAGAGGTTCAACAATAGACTGACATGGTTTTAATGTTTTCCTTTGACACATTGGTGTTGGGTAGGTCACGTTGAAACACCCACTCATATATATATTATCATTTGATTAGCTAGTTAGCTATATCTATCTACCAAAGTACTCTAACAACACACATACACTTACTTACACATGAAAGACTTATAATGTGACATGAAACTGCCTGGATGTAAATCCTTATTGTTTCATCTAACTAGCTGTTTGTCTTTGAGCCAGTTGCTTATTCTTTTCCTACCTCAGTTACCTCTCCTGTAAATTGAAGATAATAACAGTCCCTACCTCAACAACATGATTATTGTGAAGACTAAAAAACAACAACAACGCTTAGAAAAGTATTTATCCCATATTACTAATATGCTATCTTTAGATGTAACAATAATATAATTATTATTATAATTATTATAAATGTCCTCTCTATAACTTGTTTGACTTAAGAGGATGCTCACATGCTGTTCAAAATTCTTCTTTACCTTGTAATTATACAGTATTCAGCTATACAAATGTAGCATCATTTTCAATACTAAACTGGACATATATAACATTTCTAAAATCTGCCACATCATTGATGATCTTTATTGTCTGTTTTTTCCCCTTTATAATATATTGATTAAACCAGAACCATTGGATCAAAATATGATTAAGTCACTTAATACATATTGACAAATTACATTGCTAAAAAACTAATATCACATTGATACACACACACACACACACACACACACACACACACACACATATATATATATATATATATATATATATATATCAATGTATTTTCAAGACTACTTTAAAATCTGGCCAATTATCTACTATCAGGCATTGATTTAAGTATAAGAGCATCCATAGAAGATAATGACAAAGAAGCACACCTGTTCTCTTGTTTCCTTACAGAGTATACAAACAGATTTCTGGAAACTTTTTTTGGCTCTAGGAAGCAAAAATCTTTAAGGGTTTTATGAAGAGAAACTCAATATATCTTCACAACCAGAGAGTGCCGGTGCCACAACTACACTGACCATTCTTTTTAAATAGAAAAGGGAAATAAAATAAGAATGAGCAGTAGTGGCTGTCTATCGTGGTGGTTCATTATGAGATACTTAGATAGAGCTGCTTTAATTATGTAAATGCATCTATTGGATAAGTGTTAATAAACTTCTATTTAAATAAAATAAATCAAAATTCTATTTCTCCTTAGCATATTATATTTTAATTAAATTCTTGAGCACAGTCAGCAACTGTGAAGTTATACAGTTGACAAAATCAATCATTAAGGAGTATAAATCTTCTAGATACTTGTCTAACACAAAGCACATAGTAATTAGTCAGTTTTGATAATAGTTTCACATATGTCCTAGGAAGAGGACACTCTGGCTCTCAATTTTAGCACTCTACTACATCAGTATTATTGTGAAGAGTATGCCAATTTTATCAAGGTCCCACAAACTCATCAATACCTGGCTTAAAGTATCTTCTGTCTCAAGTAATTAATAATGACATCAACTATTTTTCTTAAAGATTTTAATTTAAAATATTCTATTTTGGAAAGTCATCTTCCTGTGATACTCTCTGACTCTGTGTGCTTCTCCTTCTCCCTCTTTCTCTGTCTCTGCCTCTGTTTCTCTCTCCACTCACAGAGGCATGTAACTTCAACAAAACAAAATAAAATGTTCACCCCACCAGCAACAGCCATTGGACCAACCTTATAAAGTAATGGCAATTTTCCTAATTTCATGAGTGCAATCTTATTCGTTGTATTTTTCATTTTTTGTATCCTTTTTAAGTCATCTGCATTTCCATAACTCACATCAATGACTTCAGCCTGAAAGAGAAGAAAAGACAAAAAAAAGTCTTGTAGGAAGAATTCTAGCAAACTGTCCATTTAGTGTGACAAAATCATTCACAATAATTTGAAATAGTCAAAGGAGAACTATTTCCACTCTTACCTTGACCTAATCACCACAGACATGATCTTTCTATTTTTCTGTCAGGGTACAATTCTTCTGGTAACTTGAGAAAAAGTTTTAGAGTCATTTGAACCTTGCCCTCTCCCTTCTAGATAAGTTACAAACCCAATTCATTCCCCTAGCGGATGACCAAGTTTAGTATATTGTATATTTATGTTTCTGAAATTTGAATCATTTTACAAAATACTACAAGATTAATTTCTTTAAAGCTCAACAACAATTACACCATTCTTCGACTTGAGAACAATGTAAAGGCTTTCAATTCTTTTCCAAACTAAACAAAGCCCATCACGTACAGCTGTTCAGGTGGTGCACATATTCAGTTGTGAATGACAACTCCTTGGGTTATGCAAGATACAACCTGTACAACCAACCATATGTGCCAGTCTGGCATTCAAGGATTTTAGAACATGATCCCAAACTACAATTTCAGTCATATTTCCCACTCCCATCCATATAGTTGTCTTATATTCTATATCAATATTTCTTATTTTTAAGAATCCCCTTTAATTACTGCTAAAATTTTATACCTTTCTAAGATTCTAATGGAATTCTCTAACATAGCTGCCCCTTTCCTTCTCCTTGAAAAGTACCACACCGAGGGTTCTATCAAACACATATTCTTATGAGCCAAGATGATTCCTTTCCAGTTTGGTTTCAATAGTTTTTACTATTAAAATAGTAGTTGTTATGCTTTCCAGTGATAAAATTATATGAAATGTGCTGTTTCAAATTACAGCATATATACACTGAGGCATTAAGGAGCTAACATTAGACATTAAGGTGGCAAACAATGAGAACAGAGTTGGGAGAATCCAGACCTATAAATTTCCACTATTCTCAACTGGAGCTAATTACTTTTACCAGTTTTATGCAAAGGACCTCCATAGAACACTCGTGTGAAGAAACAATTCTGTGTTTAGAAGAACATGTGAATACCACCAAGATACCAGCAGATCTGTTAGAGGAAACATTTCCTGCATGAAATATTCCCTTGGCCCTTTCATTTGCATCTTCAAAGCTTTACTGACACATTACAGCCCATTTCAAAAGTTACCTACCTGATGAACTGTATTTCCCTGTTGCCCAAGTAAATGTGCCTTCTCTACTTTGAACCTGACTCTCTTGAGGACATCACTGGACTACATATATATATGTAGATAGATAGGTATATGTAGATAGATATATGTAGATAGATAGAGAGAGAGATAGATAGATAGATAGATAGATAAGATTTTGTTTTTCCTCAGCGAAGGGCCCATCATGCACGTTTCTCAGCCCTCATCCAGGTGTCCACCATACACTGTTAACTGTCTTAAACTGAAACGATTACAGTTCATACAATATCTCTAAAAAGTAAAGCTGTATTTTCAAATGGATTTCCTAAGAAAATATAGTTGTTAACACTTCTGTCAGAATGGCTTTGGGTTATAATTTTATTTCTATACAATGTGATTAAATCAGTGCCTTATTAATATAATTTTTGAGTTTGCTTATACCATTATAATATAAATAACTGTTGATTTATTATTTTAAAAGCCTGATTAAATAAATGATCACATAATATTAATAATCACATTGGAAAAATGAGAGAATTCATATTATTCATTTCAAAATTTCAAGCTACCTACTAATTATGTGTGATTCACTGATACCATATTAAAATAGGGATATCCCTCTCTTGGTTATATTAATGAACATATTTTTCATATCTAGTAGAGATTGGAGGAAAAGCATGCTGGTCTGGGAGGGTGTAGGCTAGACTTTGAACTTTTTGTTTGTATACATACCAGAAAGGTGTGACAGTTACAAAAATGCCACTTCTGTAAAAGACATTTTATATCATTGGAAAATAGTGAAAGCTTGCCTCAATAATGGCAATTTTAATCAAAGAGCTCTTTCATTATCTTTCTTTAAATAGCATATCAATAGAGTCAAGCATTTTAACATTAAGAGGCTTTTGTTTCTTTTTTTCACAAAAATAGTCCTCAACACAGCATCATTATATCAATTTATTTTGGCTTATGCACTTTGAGCCAATTTATTTTGACTTATGCATTAAAAATCAACAATTACAGAAATCAGTGTTCTCATGGTTTAACAGGTGATAATAAAAATGTATCTATTGCCTTCAAAGGATGCCTCTGAATCAGGTCCTTTCTAAAAGTCTTTCCTATTTACCTTTAAGCAAACTGAAAAATCACAGTTGCAAGAAAGCAACTGAATTTTCTGAGACACAAATCAATATACAATGATATGACAAAATGTCAAGCCACTCCTTTCCACACATTCTTGTTGCCACAATGAACCTTTTCTTATTGTATGTATTCTGTCACACTAGAAAATCATCCACTCAACCGGTTGGGGTACAGTGTTTAATTTATGTCCAAATACCAAGGATTTAGTTACATCTGACTAATCCCTTTGGAAAATATCAAATGAGCAAGAATCTATGTACTTGTTGAACTATTCATTCGTGTGCACCAATTTTTCCACTGAGGACTTCCCTGACATATAGGAGGGGGTAATGGAGAGGTTACAGAGTAAAATGAAACTAGTTCCATTTTGTTTTAAAATTTTTTAACTAGGGAGAGATATACAAAAGTCTACACATTAATTTTTATTTAAATTCTATACATTAATTTTTGACTAAGAACAAAGAACTTAAAACAGCAACAACAACTGGGGAAACTGGGTGGCTCAGTTAGTTAAGCGTCCGACTTCAGCTCGGGTCATGATCTCACAGTTCGTGAGCCTGAGCCCCGCGTCGGGCTCTATGGTAACAGCTTGGAGCCTGGAGCCTGCTTTGGATTCTGTGTCTCCCTCTCTCTCTAGCCCCTCCCCCACTCACACTCTGTCTCTCTCTCTCTCTCTCTCAAAAATAAACATTAAAAAAAAGCAGCAACAACTAAAACAAAAAAACAAAAACAAATATTTTATACTTTATTAAAATATTATAGTATTGAAATGACAGCAGGGGGGATGGGCCATATAGAAGCAGCTAAGAGAATAAGTGGCACAGTTTAAAAATAAATACTAATATTAAAATACGATTATATTTTGTAGTAAGATATGTGATTAGAAGGAATCATAGCAGATAATTAGCAATAGCAAACATCAAAGCATTAAAAATTGATATTCTGTTACATCGGTAATTTTACGGCTCTACGCGCAAAAAAAAAAAAAAAAAAAATGGAGAAAATATCCTGAGCAGAAGCAACAGAAGGGAATAACTAAGAGCAATGAATAGAATTGTCATGTCCTATAGTCAGCTAAATAAAATAAACAGAACAATCATGGAAAGTAACTAGGTCAGAGAAAAATATCTGGGACCATCCACCTATAGGTGGCCTGTGCTCCGCACTAGGGAACAATCCAGTGCCATGTTTTTCTTCTAACTTGAGGTAGCAAAAATTATTCACGCTTATGACATGATGTATGCTTTGAAACTTTTCAGACTTGACATTTTCAACCAAATCAATCACTCTGTATCCTCTCAGCTCTTTTCTAATTGATTCTGAATGTACAGAATGTTTGAAAAGCATTGCTGCTTTGACTAAAACAGTAATTTTCTACTCAGAGTCAGAAATGGTAAACCCAAGCAGTTCTCATACTGACAAGGTACAGTATCATCACAAGTATTATTCACCTAAATAAAAGTTTTACTTCAGAAATTTACTACCATCTTATATAATCTAGCTTTGAATCCTCTTCAAATTAGTGCTTATGTCTATTACAAACCTGTAAAATCAAAACGTGCTTCCATGTTTACCTCTGTCTTTTCCAAAAAGGATTATTATGTTAATATTTATGAAGACTTCAGATTTCAGACATTCCTAGAATTATATTAGTACTTCCTTTTCAAGTTCACTCAATGGCTTTCCATCATGCACATCTTTATGAAAACCACACTGTACTGAAGCATGAAAAGCAATACTGCTTCCTCCCGATCCTGTGGCGGACATCACTAATCGGACATCACCTTCTCAAATTCCTCAAGATGGTCTTCTAGCTGATCAAGACCAATTAGGGGTTGGCATAAGTAGGAAACCATATAAAGTATTTAATATTTTAATGTTAAACAATGATTGATATTAAATAACTTTTTAAATAATATTTAGTTATTTAAAATCTTTAATAACTAGAACACAAGTACTAATCAGTTAAAATGAGCTCCTAGCCAATCAGAAGGGATACCAGCTAGTGTGCTAAACTAGTACACCCCAAATGAATCCAGCACTAAGACTAAGACATACACACAGTTTTGTGGTCTTTGGCGTAAAAGATTCATTTTTATCACTTTTTTTGCATGTAATATATAAATTTGCTGGAAAAAAATATCTGCTACAATGATATACTGAATGTAAGACTTATTGACATGATGACCACATTTTTATGGCAGAAATAACAAAGATAAACCAGAGCAGTTAATTGTCTTGACACACAGTAATTATTTTAAAAATTTGCAAAATGTTTTATAATCTAATATGTGCACACCCACCTAAAAGATGAAAAAAATTAAGTTAAAACTATTGTAATACAGAAATTTAACCAGAGTTAGGCACAGTTCTGTTAGGATTTTCTTATAGGGGTAGAGATCAGATTAGGATGGGATTTCAGGAAATTTATCAATGAAGGAAGCTGGTGGACCAGTGTCAGTTGCTTCAGAAAGTGGATGGAAGGTCAGTTGATACTTTGCAGCAATTACCCCAGAAGGGTTTACATCTGACATAATTTGAGGAAATTTCTTGAAAAGAATTTACCTCTGGATCTTCCATCAGCTCTATGTGAAAGGTGAACTTCATCTGACTAAGGAACTTCCTCTTTCAAACAGAAATCAGAAGGAAGTTCTCTGCCCCTTAAAATATTGTTATTGACTTTTGAGTGATCTCTGTGGCTCTGGATGGAATATGTAAGGGGGTTGAAGTGGAATTTGAGTGCACTGTTTACCCAATGGCATGTGTTCCCTGCCCAAATATTGTGGCCATGCTATAATTGGCAAAACTGTTTCTTGCTGAGTACTGAGTGCAGGAAAGTTGTATGCTCATAAAAGGGATCTCAGCAGGGGTGGGAAAGGAGGGTGGTGGGGTGGGTATGGGGGTGAAGATCCCTGATGTGTAGCATTTAAACATTTTCTGTGGTTTAAATATTAGACCAGAATTAGGAGAAATGCATAGAATTGGCTTCCACTAGCAGGAACAAGCTGACATGAACCATTCTGGCACACCACTGGGGCACTTGTACTTGGCCTTTGAAGTGTAGAACAATATGTTAACTCAGGGCTTTCCTAGGTGGTTGAAAACAGAAATGGGTATGCATTAGAGGTATGGGTTGAAGCTTGTGCCCAGGTCTTGGCAACGTAGAGCTAAGAAGCAGAGGAAGGTAAGAGGTGAATAATAGTAAGAGAGAGATGACGGTAAGAGGACTTCACAGGAAATCCCAGCTAACAGAAAGTTAGAAATTGGGGGCGCCTGGGTGGCTCAGTCTGTTTAGCGTCCGACTTCAGTTCAGGTCACGATATCATGGTTTGTGGGTTTGTGCCCACGTTAGGCTCGGTGCTGACAGCTCAGAGCCTGGAGTCTGCTTTAGATTCTGTGCCTCCCTCTCTCTCTCTCTCTCTGCCCCTTGCACCTCTCTCTCAAAAATAAATAAACATTAAAAAAAATTTGGAAATTGAACATAAGGCCTTTGAGACAGAGAGGGAAAAAGAAAGGGAGGATTGGGAGAAAGATTGATGTGGACAGGACTGTTATGACAAGATACGGGGGAAAAAGAAAATCAATATCTAACTATTTATGTCCTCAGTGCTAGACACTTTACTACAGAGCTCGTATAAATGGTGTTCAGTCTATCTTCAGAACACTCATATCTGGGAGTGTTTCTGCCCATTTTATAGATGAGGAAACTGGAGTGTAGAATATTTAAATGTTTTGCTAGTGCTCATAGCCTCATAACAGTATTGAGCCATGCAGTTTGTAACTACTTTCCTGACAGTTTCTCCTATTAGACTGCCAGTTGCATGTGGACATTGTCTAGAGCCTTCTTATTTATCACTTTTGTCCCCTGTGACTGGCACCTAAGAGGTATGCAGTAAGTATTTGCTGAATGTTGAATGTTGCCTGTTATATTACTCAAACCCAGATGGCTAAACGCTCTATTAGTCACCTAATCTTTCACTATCAAATTAAAATATAAGGAAAAACAAATTAATAATCATAGGGCACTTTATTTAATAAATGATACTCAACTTATTAAGGTAAGGATATTGAAGGAGTTGCAAATTCTTTCAAGAGAATTCTTCCTGGAGGCCATGAAAGTAATTGGACAGAATTCTGCTGCTTTTAAAATCAATTAGTTTAGGGGCACCTGGGTCGCTCAGTCAGTTAAGCATCCAACTTAGACTCAGGTCATGATCTCATGGTTTGTGAGTTTGAGCCCTATGTTGAGCTCTGTGCTGACAACTCAGAGCCTGGAGCCGACTTCCAATTCTGTGTCTTCCTCTCTCTGGCCCTACCCCCCTCCTGCGCGTGTGCGTGCACGCTCTCTCTCTCTCTCTCAAAAAAAAAAAAAAAATTAAGCATTAAAAAACATTTTAAATCAATTAGATTAGCATATTGAAATAATACATAAACCTAAGGATCAACTTTTCCGCAGATCTTTCTAGTTCTGAAAAAAACTGAATATGCAGCACCCACTGAAGTGAGGTAAATTTTATATGTAAGGTACATATTTTTTAATGTTTATTTATTTTTGAGAGACCAAGAGCAAGAGTGAGAGTGAGAGTGAGAGCGAGTATGAGCCTGGGAAGCGCAGAGAAAGAGGGGGACAGAGGATCCAAAGCAGGCTCGGAGCTGACAGCAGAGAGCCTGATGTGGGTCTCCGCCTAAGGAACCGTGAGTTCCAGCCCTGAGCCAAAGTTACGTGCTTAAGAGACTGAGCCACCAGGTGCCCCTGATACAGAGTTTAGATGTCATTCGTTAAACTATGGCTTGATATTTTACAAAATGAGAATAAGCAATGCTCTTCGACCCAAATTAACATGATTTGTCATTATGAATTTAAAGTAAAATATTTACTCCTAGATTCTTTGAGCTGTTAGTTTTAAATTAAAAATGTGATCAGATATTATATTTTATTATTTATTCATAATTAACAAGGCATTTCCCTGTTAATATTTGTCATATTAAACAGAAGCCTAGAAGATTATATTCAGACAATATCATAAAAGTTTCAAATCATGATATATAGTTCTGATATTTTAATTTTTCCCATTTAAATGTATTTATTTTATACCATGTAATAACAATAGCTAACAGAGTGCTTTCTTTCTTTCTTTCTTTCTTTCTTTCTTTCTTTCTTTCTTTCTTTCTTTCTTTCTTTCTTTTTTTACAGAGTGCTTTCTAAGTGCACTCTGTGTGCCCTACATGGTTTATATAATTTCTTCCCCACCACAGCCAATGGAGGTACTATACCATTCCCCTTATATGGATGAGAACACTGAGGCTTAGAGAGCTAAAGTGACCAACCCACAGTTGGAAGAAGTTAGGAAGAATGCAGCCAGTAAGGAAGAATGCTACTCTGGGCTCTCTGAGGAATGGGGTAGTGATAAATGTGTTGATGACAATCTATCTTATGCACACAGTTAATGAGTTGTTGAAAATAAGTTTCTCCATAAAATTGCATTATTTGTTTTTACTTCCAGACACAAAATAATACTTAACAGGAAGAAAATTCCCAAATCCATAAACTGTATTAAAATGAAAACAAATCTTCTGTTCAAAAATATAAACACAGTAGACTCCAATCTCAACAACCTATATTAAATATTAATTGTTTCCTTTGCTTTTCTGCAGCTATGTGGGTTTCACAAAGGACAAAAGAAATAATTGCACAGGGATTACATAAAGCCATACATTCTATTTATAAAACTGACTAGACATTGTCAGCATTCACTACCAATGTCTTTGGTAGTATGATGACATTATAGTTGATATTTATCTTTTAATAAAAATATGAATCACTGTTTACTCCCCGAAGCTAACCTCACTCATGCTAAATTATTTATGTATCCATTTTAATATGTATTTTGCATCTGACAGGACAACTCTCCTTAGGACCCCTTTACTGACCCACCTGTCATTATGATGGGGTAAACAATGTCACCTTTCTAGTGCACAATGAATTACAAAGAAGTTGCAAAGTACACCATCCATCATGCTGGCACTAAGTAGGTTTTTGAAGTAGATCTCAGATATCACAAATGCTGTTTAGACTGTTACCAGAAAGCAAAAATTGGAAGCTTAGACAAAACGGTCATATGATGAATGGACATGACAGCTCTTCAAAGAAAAGGGGCACTCCTCTTCTACAAATAACCTTGTCAACAGCAAAAGTAGTGGGGAGCTTTGCTGGCACTCAGACTAGAATAATTTAACAAGTGGTTAATGGCTCAGCCTGATAGAAATTCATGCAAACCCAGTGTACTCAAAATCAAAAAGTGGGTCAGCAGCAGCAACCTCTCAAGCTTGATTTTAATTAGGGAATGGTCTGAAGAGATACAGAAAATCACCCATATCCTATTAATTAGAACATGTGAGTTTCAATAATACACGTGTCTAAAACATATATATAAAATATATGCAAATATTCTATATGCATATAAAAGTCACCTAGAAACTGCTTTGCATTTGAAAATCATAATGCTAATATAGTTTGAGTTTTAAAAAAATCAACATCAATAAATTTATTGATATAAATATTTAAATTATTATGTAGTTAGTATAATGGATTTGAATTATTAATATAATTCTAAAAATAGTTATCATTAGTGTCTTCCTTCATCTAATTTGCATGGTTAATTTCTTCAAATACAAGGTGTTTGTTTTATCCATAATTGCATTTCAGTTCCTCTAACACTACTCCCTTTGATTTAGGCCTTATTTCAAATGTAGAGTATATTTCTACATGATAGCTAAGTTTATTTTTCCCTTTTAATAGCTTCTTTAAATCTTTCTCCAAACTTCTTTTTTTAAAATGGTATTTTTTATAGCATTTTATAAATGGTAGATAATCCCAAAGTGACATACGTCTTCATGGACATTTAAGCAGTTCCACAATTCTATAGTAGACCTTGGTTTCTTTAATATGGAACAAGGAAAATTTAAACATTTATAACTGATAAGATAAATGTGTAGAACTCTCAGAGATGTGGCTACGTGGGAACATAAAAAACTAACCCAGTGGGCCCGGCAGATTATTAGAGGCCCATGCTGAGGAAACAGGGACTTTCCTGCTTTTCCATATCACCTAAGTTATGGAATAATAAATAAATTGAAAAGCAAATTGATGAGGGTGATTCCAAGGACCCACACTAGCTTATGGGGTTTTGTTGTTCTGTGTTTTGGACACTTTTTTTTTTTAAGGCTAGGAGATGAATCAACTGAAATAAAGAGGGAGGTGGAAATGTGAGGGGCTAATGAAGGTTTGAGAGTCTGGGAGAAAGTATGTAGGGTAACTTAAGCATCTTGACTTGAGACCAGAACTTCTGAATCAACAAAAGAGTGCTGGCAGGTCTCCCTTTCTTTTCATTGACACACAGGGAAGTTTCCATTGTTGCCTACCAGAAATAGTATATATTAATCAAATACAATGACATGAGTCATACACTAGAAATACTGCAGAAATTAATATTATATTAACTTTTAATGAATGATAAGGCTTTCCAAGGTACTGGTTATATATGTGGTACTTCTGCTAAAAGTCAGAGAATGACATAACAGACCACAGACAATATGGAACCACCAGTAAATGGACACTCTCCACCCTCCCCAAAAATGAAAAGAAAAAAAAAACAACAATAAGAATGTATCTATATAGTTACTTCAAATGATTTAAATATTTAATATATTAATCAGAGTTAACAAGGTAGATTCTAAAAAATCTGTGCCAGAATCATAGTATTGTTTCATTTGTTTTAAATGAGGCAATCTAAAGGTTTATAAAAGAAACAAAATGTGCTTATTAAGCGCAAGGTATTTTTACATGGAGACAGAAAATTTGCCTATATAAAGGAGACATGACCAAATATATATTGCATCTAAGTGATATATTGTCCTTACTGTGGGCTAGGCTCTGTCCTCCAAGATTACATATATTAGCTAATTTAATTTTCACAACAACCTTATAAACGTGCAACTATTATTATCTCCATTACAGAGATGAGGGAACTCAGCCCTACATGGTTAAGTCACCGTAAGTACTGTGGGAAATGAGATCTGAAACTAGTCCATGAGGCTCTACAAGCCTAGCACTTGACTGCCATGCCAAAGAACTGGCTAAGCCAGAAAAAGTAAAGCAATAATCCACATCTGGCTCCTTATCTCCTGTGCTCTCCATCAAGAAAGCAGAAGTGCTGTATCTCAAATCTTGGATCTGTGAATAATCATATCGATTTTCCACCTCATTTCTTGTGTGTGTACACGATCTCAAACACAACTGCTTTCATTTCTATTCTTTCTGTCCATATCAATCCATTAACATGTGCCTCTTCAAAAACCAAAGAATAAAATGAACTTGTCCTATACCAGCTAAACAAAATTTGAATGACTCAGTCACACATTCAACACTTTTGAATTAAATTCTTCTAACATGTTTTCACTTTCGAAATATGACAAGAAGAAGGTCAAGCGATCCAAATCTTCCTTCCCCTTCCCTGGCACCTCTACACTGAGAACATTTAATGGTTACTTTTTTATGTTACATCTTGCCAGTGAGTTCAATTTAGATGAAAGCTGTTGTTTTCTAATTCCGTTTCACTATAAATGACAGAGACAAATGGTCATATTACCTCGAGAGTTCCTTTGGCAGAATAGGCTGCATATGAGTAAAGCAGATCTTGGCTGCTGTGTTTTCTGGCTTCTTCGCTGCAAGGCTGGCCATTAGGATGAAAGCATTGGCCACTGCTGCTCAGAGACACAGAGCTGGCAGAAGGGCCTGGCAGATTAAGCAACACAGAGTAATTTACAAACTGTACATCTTCTAGGCCCAGGGAAGTCCAGTGACTCTTAATCTTCTTTGAAATTTCTGTGTCATCTTCACTTTTATACAGTTGTACCAAATTTCTGAAAGAAATTTAAAAATCACACTCTAAATAAAGGAAAAAAATTGTCTCTTGAGTTATGACCATTTAATATATGAACAATTATTAACAGATGTAGGATATGAAAGATGAACTAGACAGGACACTATACAAGAAACTCACAGTCTGGGAAAGGTGATGAGCTTGCAGAGAAATTACACTAAATCAAAGCAGAATGAATTAAGTTCTTAAATTAAGAACAAATAAAGCACTATGGGAATCCAGGGAAAAGGGTGATTAGTGCCAACTAGTTCTTTTATTAGTTCTGATCTTTCTGTGGACATCAACATATAATCCATTTACAACTCAGTTCCAAGACTAGGAGTCATGCTGGTGAAGACAGTTTTGTATTGCAATTAATATGATTCCATATAGAGTTATGTGATTAATATATAGCTATTGCTATTTAAAATGATCTGGAGAGTGTTGGAGTTATTACTGAGGATGCCTGGCTAGCTAAAATGTAACAGGGAGATTTCTGGTGGGCTGAAGTTCCACTTGGGAGGGGCCTGGGTCTCTTGGAATGCAGGAGGCCTGTGTAAACCACCGACTGGGGAATGCTCCTGGGCCTCCCTCCCATGCCTTTCTGCAGTCCCAGGGGAACTCCATTATCTATACATTGTATACAAAGTTTAGCTCAACAATAGGACACATAGACCTTTGCTGTATATCTCTGATTTGATTATTCTCTTGTGATTGTCATGTACCCTTTGTTTTTGCATGCCTGAAATGTATGCCCTCTGTACACAACAAGTCAACTGAGATTTGTGACTGGTCTGACACTGCAATAAATGAGAATAAGCTTGAGGCGAACGTGGTTCTTCCTCTGTGAGCATTGACTCCCATACCTTTTCTCTTTCTTAGCAAAGGGTAATCTTTCATGGGTTGGCACAGGGTTTGTTGGTCATTCCAAGCAAGAGAGAACACTTTTGATACAAATTACATGCCAAATTACCTAATACTGTGAGCACAATGATATGCAATAAAACTGGTATATCATGCTAAAACCAACCACAGATTATCAAATCAATATGAAATTAATTTTTGCGTGTGCTTGCTGTAGTCTATATATTTATTCCTTTTCTATTCTGTAATCCAATGACACTATTTTTCCTTATGACATCCTAAAAGCCAGACAAAATCTGTAAAAATAGACATACACATGCACGCGCAAACACACGTACATACACGTATGAGCAGGACCTAGAACAAAATCAGAAATGGGAAATTTAAAAATAATAATACAGTAAAGTTTTGTTTAGGGCTGGGATACAAAGGGACCAGTTTATTTTTTGACAAAAATATATCTTCTTATAAGAATTTTATTGCTATCCAAAACATTACTTAAATGGATACTAAAGTGGGTACTGTTTTATTTTTTCCCATCACATTATTTTTCCCACACATATTTGATTCTTTTAGGACTCTATTTATTCAATAATCCCCAAATGAAAGACATCTGAAAAAGGAATAAAAAATACACACATCAGAAAAAAAATACATATAATATAGAAAAGCACTACTAGAGACAAAAAAGTAGGTGTGCTGACATAGCTAAAAGGCAGCCTATACATGAAGATGAAATAATAAATAATTTCCCAATTGCTTTCTAAGGTTATTTCTATTTTCTCTTAATATGCAGTTTGACCAATTATCAATGCCATGTAAATTTTATGAAAGAGTCGATTAAAAGAATTTCACTTTTTCTTCTGAAAAAGATTGGTGGGCCTTCTGGTGTGTGTGTGTGTGTGTGTGTGTGTGTGTGTGTGTGTGTGTGTGTGTGTTTGGCAGGGGAGGTTTTTGTATAGTTGGCAAATTAGATTGTGTATATTTAAAGTGTACAATATAATTTGATATACATGTATGTTATGAAATTATCACAAATTACCACATCCATCACCTCAGTATTTACCTTATGTCTGTATGTGTTGTATGTTGAAATTTTTAAAATTTCTTTTATGTTTGTTTATTTTTGAGAGAGAAAGAAAGAAGGAGTGGCAGAGAGAGAGAGGGAGACAGGATCTGAAGCAGGCTTTGTGCTGATAGCAGAGAGCCCGACGTGGGTCTCAAACTGAGGAACCATGAGATCATGACCTGAGTCGAAGTCAGACACTCAACCCAACCAACTGAGCCACCCAGGCACTTCTGTGTGTTGAAATATTTAGGATGTCCTCTCTTAGCAAATTTGAAGTACATAATGCAGTATTAACAATACTCACCATGCTGTACAGTAGGTCCTCAGAAATTATGCATCTTATAACTGAAAGCTTGTATCCCCTTGACCAACACGTCTTCCTTTCCGCCACCCCCAGTGCCCTGGCAGCTATGATTATACTCTTACTATGAGTTTGTTTGTTGGCTTTTTAGATTACAAACATAAAAGATATGCCTCAGTATCTGCATTTCTCAGTCTCTGTCTTATTGCACTTACCCTCTGTGAGGTATCTCTGTTGTCACAAAGCCATAATCTCATTTTTTATGGTTGAATAATATTGTACTGCACATTGATCCCACATTTTCTTTATACATTCATCCATACATGAGCACTTAGGTTATTTTTGTACTTTGGCTATTGTAAATAATGCTACAATGAACATGAGTGCAAATATCTCTTCTAGATACTGATATCATTTCCTTTGGATATATAACCAGAAGTGGATTGCTGGATCATATGGTTTTCTAGTTTTAATTTTTTGAGGAAACTCCATACTGTTTTCCATAATGTCTGTACCAGTTTACATTCTCACCAATAGTGTACAAAGGTTATATTTTCTTCACATCTTCATCAGTATATTTTTTTGTTTTGTTTTGTTTTGTTTTGTTTATAACAGACATTCTAATAGATGTATGGTGGTATCTCATTGAGGTTTTGTTTTGTATCCCCTGATGATTAATGATGTTGAGCACCTTCATGTATCTGTTGGTCATTTGTATATATTTTTTGGAAAAATGTCTATTCAGACCCTTTGTCCATTTTTAAATTGGACTGTTTGTGATTTTTTGCTACTGAATTGTATAAATTCCTCACTGTCATTCACTTTATTTTTATTTTTTTTTAATGTTTATTTATTTTTGAGAGAGGGAGAGAGAGAGTGCAAGCAGGGGAGGGGCAGAGAGAGAGGGAAACACAGAATCTGAAGCAAGCTCCAGGCTCTGAGCTGTCAGCACAAGGCCGGACACAGGACTCAAACCCATGGGCTGCAAGATCATGATCTGAGCAGAAGTTGGATGCCTAACGGACTGAGCCACCCAGGCTCCCACTGTCATTTACTTCCTATCATGCATAGGAAAGGCTGCTGGGGGAGATGGCTCCACCAAGAGTCAGACTGATGTTCAGCCAAGACTGCACTAAGTCCTGTATCCCAAGATAAGGCAAAAATTAATTACTGGTCAGGATCTGTGATAAAGGTTTTTTACCAGGGTGGGGATAAATAAAATATGAACCCCTTATCAAATATATGTTGTGTAAATATTTTCTCTTGTTCCACAGGCTTTTCTCATTTTGTTGTTTCCTTTGCTGTGCAGAAGCTTTTTAGTTTGATGTAGTCTCACTTGTTTAGTTTTGCTTTGTTGCCTATGCTTTTGTTGTCATATCAAAAAAAAGTTGCTAGGACCGACGTCAAGAAATATTCCCTTTGTTTGTTTTCTTCTGGGAGTATTGCAGTTTCAATTTTATATTTAAGATTTCAATCTGTTTCAAATTAATTTTTGTGAATGGTGAGATATAGGGGTTCAATTTAATTCTTTTGCATCTGAATTCCAGTTTTTCAACACTGTTTATTGAAGAAACTATTCTTTCCCCATTTTCTATTCTGGCTTCTTTGTCAAAAATTAATTGACATATATGTATGGATTTATTTCTGGGGACTCTATCCTGTTGCATTGGTCTATTTTTGGTCATTGGATCTGTTTCATTTGTCATTTTTTTCAAAGTTTATGTATTTATTTTTGAGAGAGTGCACGTGCACCCACGAGTGGGATAGGGGTGAAGAGAGGGAGAAAGAGGATCCCAGGCAGGCTCAGCACTGTCACTGTGGAGCTGGATATGGGGCTGGAACTCACAAACAGTGAGATCATGACCTGAGCCCAAATCAAGAGTCAGATGCTTTAACAGATGGAGCCAACCAGGTGCCCACTGGTCATTGTTGATAAACAGATCACTTTTTATGATCAGCCTTTAGGCCATACTGTAATATTTTGATTATTATAGATTTAAAATTTTTTTCTTTCAACGTTTATTTATTTTTGGGGGGGACAGAGAGAGACAGAGGATGAACGGGGGAGGGGCAGAGAGAGAGGGAGACACAGAATCGGAAACAGGCTCCAGGCTCTGAGCCATCAGCCCAGAGCCTGACGTGGGGCTCGAACTCACGGACCGCGAGATCGTGACCTGGCTGAAGTCGGACGCTTAACCTGCGCCACCCAGGCGCCCCTGATTATTATAGATTTAAATCAAGAAATGTGATGTGTCCGGATTTGTTCTTCTTTCTCAAGATAGCTTTGTCTACTCAGGGGCTTTTATGGTTCCATGTAAGTTTTAGGGTTGTTCTTTTTCTGTGGAAAATGCCACTGGGATTTTGATAGGGATTGCAATGAATCTGTAGATTACTTTGGGTAGTATGTTCATTTTAACAATAATAATTCTTCTAATCTATGAACATGAGATACTCGTCCGTTTTATTTGTGTCTTTTTTACATTTTTTTCACCAATGTCTTATAGTTTTCGGTATATATGTCTTTTACTTCCTTGGTTAAGTTTATTCCTAAGTATTTTATTATTTTTAGTGCTATTATAAATAATATTTTTTCTTAATTTCCGTTTCATATAGTTTGTCACTAGTGTGTAGAAATGCAACTGATTTTTTATATTGATTTTGTATCCTGCAACTTTAACTGAATTTATTAGTTCTAATGTTTTTTGTGGAAGCTTTAAGGTTTTCTGTATATACGATCATGTCATGTGTAAACAGAATTTTACTTTTTTCTTTCCAATATAAACAAGTAATGTATATATGTATGCCTAATTGTTCTGACTAGGACTTCCAGTAATGTATTAAAGAAAAGTGGAGAGATTGAGAATCTTTGTCTTTTTCCTAATTTTAAAGTAAAGACTTTTACCTCTTCATTGTTAAATATGATGTTAGCTGTGAACTTGCCTTTATTATGTTAATGTATTCCTTACATACATAATATAATGAAAGTTTTTATAATGACAGGATGTTGAATTTTGTCCTATGTTTTTTTTTCTGCATCTGTTGAGATGATTATAAGATTTTTATCCTCGGACACCTGTTGGGATGAGCACTGGGTGTTGTATGGAAACCAATTTGACAATAAATTTCATATTTAAAAAAAGATTTTTATCCTTCATTCTGTTTAGATGGTGTACCAAATCTATTGATTTGTATATTTTCGGCCATCCTTGAATTTTAAGAGTAAATCCCACTTGATCATGGTGTATGATCCTTTAAATATATTGTTAAATTCTGTTTGCTAGTATTTTGTGTGGGGATTTTTACATCTAGGTTCATCAGGGTATTGGCCTATAATTTTCTTTTCTTATAGTATTCTTATCTAGCTTTGGTATCTTTTGGCCTGAGATAATGAGTTTCAACTTTTTGGAAGAGTTTGAGAAGGTGTAGCATTAATTCCTCTTTCAATGTTTGAAAGAATTCACCAGTAAAGCCATCTGATCCTGGGGTTTTCTTGGTTTGGAGGTTTTGATTATTGATCCAATCTTCTTTCTAGTTATGCATCAGTTCAGATTTTCTATTTTTTCATGATTCAGTCTTGGTTGGTTGTATAGTTCTAGGAATTTACCCATCTCTTTTAGGTTGTGCAATTTGGTGGCATATGATAACTCATAGTAGTCTCTCGTTTCTTTGTATTTCTGTGGTTTCAGTAAATGTCTCTACCTTTATTTCTAATTTTGAGTTCTCTCTTTTGTCTTATTTAGTCTAGCTAGAGGTTTGTCAATTTTATATTTAAAAAGAAAAAGCTCTTAGTTTCATTGATCTTTTTATTGTTTTCCTAGTCTCCATTTCACTTATTTCTCCTCTGGTATTTATTTCCTTCCTTCTGCTAAGCTTGGGATTAGTTGGTTCTTCTTTTCCTAGTTCTTTAGAGTATAAAGTAAGGTTATTCATTTGAATGTCTGTATATAATTGTTATATCCTCTTGATGAATTGAAACCCATCATATAGTGACCTTCTTTGTCTATTTAGACACAGTTTTTGATATGTCTATTTTGTCTAATATAAGATTGCACAGGTCCTCAGTGGCAGATGCCATGGGTGTACACAGTAGTAGTGAGAGCTATTAGGGTCAGGGCAAAGGCTTCTGGGGACTTCCTCTTTCTTTTTCTCCCATGGGGGATATTGTGACCAAGGGTATCTCTCTCAGTGCCTGGTCAGCTTGCAGCACCCTTGCACTGGTGGTGATACTGGTATTTGATGCATAGACACTCACAAAGCAATCACAAAGCCAGGGTCTAGAGTGTAGACACTTATAGAGTGGTAGTGGCTCCCCAGGTCCAGAGATTTGGTAAGCCCACAGCAGTAGTGACTCCAGTGCCTGAGCTATAGGAATATACAAAGTGACAGCTATATGCAGGTCTAAATTGTGGGAGCATGTAGAGCAGCTATGGATCTAGGGTCGAGGGATATACATGGTTGGGTGGTGGTGGCAGCCGTGGTCCTGTGCAATAGTAGCTCCTTTAGGTGGAGGAGGGGCACAGTAGCATATCCCTTCCTTAGGAATCTGCAGCAGTGATAGCTTTTGGTTAACTCAGTGGTGAATGCTGCTGGTGTCCTCTGAGGGTCAGGCCGCTGAAGTCCATACCAACAAACATTACGGGGTTTCTATTATGAAAGCTCTGGAAAGTCTGTGCCGGAGGTCCTCACTGGCAAAGACTGCTTGAGTCCTCCACGGAGTTAGTTAGCCACTGGGAACCACAGAGGAAAGGCCACTACTCTTCTTCTTGGTTCCTAACCACTTCTGGATGTCTCAGCTAAGCCAATCTCAATCCTTTCTATGTAGTTATTCTCCATTTTGCCCCATTGTGTTGCTGTATGTTCTTAATTGGACTCTTGAGCCCTCCCAAAGCTATTTTAATTCTTGGATACCTAATTGTTACTTGTGGGGAGATGACGGTTGGTAAAACCTACTCCCTCATCCAGCTCTCTATCTCTCTATCCTGTTGTTTTGTTGCTTTATCTGACTTCTGTATCCCCATCCTCTTTCTTTACTGCTACTGTAGTTTTCTCTGCACTACTTGGAGTAGGGAAGGTAAACTAATTAAATTGAAAGTTAACTCAGTTTGAGGATTCAGTTATTTATAAAGATGCATCAATAATGTTCTTCTGTAATATATATATAGAAATGCAGAACACATATTTTATTTATGCACATTTGGCTGTATATTAGTCAACATTAACAGAAAAACAAAAGTGAAATTTCAATAGTCTTTTGTTGTTGTTGTTGTCCTTCTGCTCAGTTAATTGATGAGCATGAATCTATCCATGAGTATGTAAAATGTTTAATCTGCCATTTGTTTTGTTGGTCTCAATTCCAAAGCGCTTTACAGTATAAGCAACTCAAAAAACGTTAAATGTTTCAAGATGTATATATTATACAAGATGGCCTTGAAAAGCAAATCAAATACTTCTTTAGGGACACAACTAAAGAATTGGTAATTTGTCCCAATGCAGGAGAATTTCTATTTATTATTCAGTACTAAGCTAAAATTTATGAAGAGAGAATATGTGCATGCTCTACTTCACTCTGAATTGAAGGGATATATACTTTTTGTATTATAATTTCATTTTTTATACTATGAAAAATGGAATATATAAAGAACATATATATAAAGTATAAAGAATAATGAAGGAACAACCCAGATTATGAGGTAACATCTCTGATATTATTGAAGCCCCTTTGGTACTCTTTATTTATTGGTATCCCCCCAAAAAATCTGATTTTTTTTTCTTTTTTTGCATCTCATTGCCTTTTTTTGTATAAATAATATATATGTGTATATATATATATATATATATATATGACGTTAACAATTAACCCTTTATTTTTTGAATATTTGCTTTTATATAGTTGGTATTTCATATAGATATAGATATAGATATAGATATAGATGTATATATACATTTTCCACAGATTTAGTGAGATATAATTTGTATAAAACATTGTATAAGTTAAGGTGTACAACACGTTAATTTGATACACATGTTTTTGCAAAACGATTACCACCATAGTGTTTGCTAACACCTCCACACATCACATAACCATCGCAACTTACAGCATGGTGATTATAGTTAAAATATATATTCTTTTGTGTTTTTTTTATCACTTACTATTAGGTTTCTGAGATTCCTCCTGATTTATCAATTTCCTAAGATAAGTATTTTAAAACTGTTCCTGGTTTTCCATTATTATAAATACAAGAAAGTTATTATAATACAAGGAAGAAAGGAAGACAATAAATCATTAGGTAAACTATTTTCTTTTTCAAAGGAGAAAGCAAATATACGAAATTAGAAAATAACCACAGGCACAGAAGAAACTTAAAATAAAAAAAAAATTAAAAACAAAAACAAACAAAAACTATGAGAACATCTACACAGCTCAGTGTAAATAAACTTTCCATGAACACCTGGATGACAGAATTCTTCCTTTGTCCCCCAGCTCCTCTCTCTGCCCTCTCCGTCCTGCATGCCTTGAAGGTTGACCTTTATGAACCTTTGTCAAGTCTTCTGGTTTATAGTCAGTTTTAGGTACAGCCAATGAGACATGAGAGGACATGAGAAGAGACTCTCCCCCCCACCAGGTCTCTTCTTTCACCAAAGGCACAGTAAAAAAAAAAATATATATATATATATATTGTTCATATTTCCTGAAGACATATGCAGGGGTTTCTCTAAGCAAGGAAGGCATTTACAGGTATATCTTTAGTAAGCACTAAAATGCCTTTACAAGGGTTTTAATTATTAAAAGTTCTGTTTCCTCCATGCCTTACCAGCACTTGATGTTGTCTTTTACTTTATTTCATTTTATAATTTTGCCAATGCGGTGGGTTTAAAATTGTACATCATTGTTTGTTTAACTCAAAAGTACCATTAGTATGCTATGTAGTTTTACAAAGCTCTTTATACCACTGCCATTATTTCAGAGGTCCTATCTTCAGCGGATCTAATTCTTGCTAACCAATGAGCATAAAATTGTATCCCTTGAAGTTTTTATTTACATTTCCATAATTACTCTTGAGGATATTTTCATGTATTATTTAGCTATCTTTGTTCCCTTTTCTTTGTTGTGACTGTGTACTTGGCCCATATTTATGGAAGTTTTTCTATATTCTGGATAATCCCTTTTAGGTCATAGATGACATGTTCTACTAGGTTTTGGCTTCTCTTTAATTTTTAATGTCTTATCTTATGATGAATAGAAGTTCATAATTTCAATGTACATGATTTTAATATAATGCAGTGGTTTGCACATTTTTTTCTTCTTAAACCTAAGGTAATAAAATTATTCTCATTTTTCCCCTAAATTTTTAAGGAATTTGTTTTTCAACATTTCAATGTTTACTTGGAGTGTGTTTGTGTGTGTTGGGGGTGGGGTTTGAAGTGGGAATTCAGTATCACTTTCCATATAAATAACCATTCTTGTATCCTTTGTGATCATGTTCACCATCGTGCAATGTCACTTCTGTCGTTTATGAATTTCCATATGTGTGTGGGTCTGTCTGGGCTCCCCAATCAGTTTCATCAGTCTTTTTGATCCATCTCCATTACAACATGCTATTTTAATTATTTTTACTTTCTAATACATGTTAATATTTGGAACGGCACGTCCTCCTACTTCCTCAAGAACATCTTCATTATTTTTTCTCTTCCACATTAATAATGTAACGAGCTTATCAATTTCCTTATCAAGATTGTATCTGGAATTACACTGAGATTAAAAAGATCTATTTGAGGAGAAATGTCATCCTTATATGAGCACTGGGTGTTGTATGGAAACCAGTTTGACAATAAATTTCATTAAAAAATAAATAAATAAAAATAAAGAAAGGAAAGAAAGAAAGAAAGAAAGAAAGAAAGGAAGAAAGAAAGGTCATCCTTATAATAACATAAAAATAAATTCTTAATATTTCCAATATCAGTCAATGCTAACATAAAAATGTTTTAAAATGAAAGTATTTTTCTGCTTATTGCTGATACAGAATACTGTTCTGTTCTTTCAAATAATCCTGCTAAACTTCCTTATTAATTATAATGTTTTCCCTCTTTGAGTTTTCTACATTAAAAATGTGATAAGCAAATAATGAAGGTATTGTTACTTCCTTTCTAGTCACTTATAGATGTTATTCCTTTTTTTATTATTATTACTATGCATTATTATTATACTATTACCTCCAGAAAATATTTAATAAAAATTTAATAAGGTGTGATAGCGGTCATCTGTTTCATATTCCAAATATCAGGTTAAAGATATTCCTCCCATCCTTATTTTGATAAAAGTTGTTTTATGAATCAGTATTAAATTTTATCATCAATTCTGATGCATTTATTAAGACCATCATATCATATCCTTTCCTTTAATATGATGGATTACATTAATCAATTTTTTAGCATTCAAACTTGCATTCCTAAGTAACTCACTTAGTAGAATACATTATCATTTCTGGCTTTTATGCAATTTATTTTGCCAACATTTTATTTACAATTTTCATGTCTGTTTTTATAAGTAAAGTTGGTAGATAGTGTTCCTTTCAGACATCATTTCTATTGGATTTTGGTTTGAAGTTATACAAACCTCATAAAATGAGATAGAGATCTCATTTCTTCTTGATCTGGTCTCTGGGAGAACTTGAACATGATTATAATTTTTGAAAGGTACAAATTATTCTTAAACTAAACATTGTCTATACTTGATGTTCTTATTATGAGAGAACTGTGAACTGCTGATTCAATGTCTTTAATGCTGTAAGAATTTTATGCTTTCTTCTTTGAATCAGGGCTCTTCCATTCATCCCTGTGTCACAGCACTCTTTCCTAAGTTTTGGTCCTGTTGGGGATTTCTCTTACTATTCTATCAGCTCAGGATAGTGATGCTTTAAAGGAGGTTTATTATAATGTATACAGAATCTATCTGTTTTTCAGAGTATCTATTTTAAAAACTGCCCAACACAGAAATGCACTAGCTTGAGTACCCACCTTCCATGTAAGACATAATTTCTTTGTAAGTACTGATGGCTATTCCCACAACATCCAAGGGAATGAAAAAGCAGTTAAGAATTATGATTCATGTTCCTGTTTTTTTCCACAGACTTATAATATGGATAACTTATTCAAAATTGATTGTGTGATATCATTTTGCACATTACCCTACCTGATGAAAATTATTCAAATCTCGTATATTATGATGGCTGATTGGATTTAAGGGAAAACGAAATTCCCTATATAGTAACCGAAAGAGTGCCATTATATCAATATGTGTATAAAAGTATCCTGAAAAAATGTTAATGAAGTGTTTGTATACACATGATTATAAAATTACTGGTCTTTTAAAAAATGACAGAGGTAACAAAAATTTTTTCAACGTTTATTAATTTTTGGGACAGAGAGAGACAGAGCATGAACAGGGGAGGGGCAGAGAGAGAGGGAGACACAGAATCGGAAACAGCTCCAGGCTCCGAGCCATCAGCCCAGAGCCTGACGCGGGGCTCGAACTCACGGACTGCGAGATCGTGACCTGGCTGAAGTCGGACACTTAACCGACTGCGCCACCCAGGCGCCCCACAAAAATTTTTAATAAATATTAGCTTACAATAAAAAAATAACAGTAAGTTAATAAATACTTGTTCAAATTAAATTTTACTAAGATTATTTTTTTAATTCTGTTGCCTTTGCAATTGTATTTTAAATTTGTCAAATTGTTTATAATGCTCTTGTCCCCCCCACCCTGCCTAAAAAAAGACTTAAAGAGGCTATGTGAGTTCCAAGTTCTGAAATTATGTAACCTTTAATCTAAATTATTTTATTTTTTATTTAGGTTTTAAATTTTTTAAAGTTTATTTATTGTTGCGAGAGAGAGAGAGAGAGAGAGAGAGAGAGAGAGAGAGAGAACATGAGCAGGGGAGGGGCAGAGAGAGAGGATCCTAAGCAGGCTCCTTACTGACAGCACACAGCCCAACGTGGGTCTCAAACTCACGAACCGTGAGATCATGACCTGAGCCAAAATAAAAAGTCAGCTGCTTAACTGACTGAGCCAACCAGGTGCCCCATAATCTAAATTGTTTTAAATAACCAGTGGTCGTTAAGAAAAAGTCTTATTGATACATATGTTTTAATCAAAGGATTCTATTGATTAACATTTCAAATCATTTAAAATATTAAAATGCCTAAATTTTACTGAGAATTTCCACTATCTTTCTTAACTTCTCCCCCTCCCATAAGGATTTTGGGATTTATGGCAAACAGTTCTGTTATAATTAGGTAATTTGCTATATTTAAAGACTAATGTTATTTAGTAATTAGGTGCAGTGCAATCTCAATTTACTAATTTCAGAGAAGGCTGCAAAACTAGGAGTGTGTCACCTACAATCACAAGGTATTTGACAGAAAGTTTTACTCTGCCTTAATTTTTAAAATAAGAGTTTCCATGGGCCAGTAGTCTTGGCAGGCAACATAATGAACTGTCATGCCTGAGACTTGAATTTGGAAGCTTTGCAATAGCATTCCTTTGGCCAGTGGAGACTGGAAATGGGAGGATTTTGGCTTTGGTAGACAAAATTCTGTTTATATCAATGTTCAACACCTGCTACTGGATGAGCCTCAGACCAACACTGATGTTAGAATTGGAGGCAGCGATACATGTAGTATTCCTAGTACCAGGGTGAGTGCCAAGATCACATTGTAAACGAATGGATAAAGAAACCATCTAAAGAAACATACTAGCAGAGAAAAACCCTGCACATTTACTAAAGTTCACTGAGATTTTATTATGTGTGTGTGCACAATAACATACACAAATACTCATACTATACCAGCTGATATTTTTATATACCAAAAAGTCAAATATTGCTTTAAAGTGATTATCTGACTTGGTATTCAATGTAGTAAAATTCTGTGAATTATAGTGAATTTAAACAAGAAAGCATGTCCTTTGAAATCCTCCCACCTGCCCCTCTGCTCTTCAAGGTGCAAACACTGGTCTGCTTTCTGTCACTCTAGGTTAATTTTCATTTCCTATAATTTTATATAGAATCATATAATAGGACTGTGTTTTCTCTGTCTTTATTCACTCACCATGCTTTTTGGGACTTATTCATTTTTTTTATATATCAATGGTTCACTTTTTTTTATTGCTGTTTTCCATCGTATGGAGATACCACAATGTTTATTCATTCACCTGTTAATGGACATTGAAGTTGGTTCCATTTTTTTGACTATTGCAAGTGAAGCTACTATGAACATAAACAAACAAACCAACAAATACTAAAGAATGAACTGATTTCTTCTCTCCTAATTTTTCTTTGGAAATACAAAGACTAAAACACATGGTAACATTGTATAATTTTACACACATAATATCAATAAATTAAATGCTTAGGAGAAAACGACAGCACCCTGTCAACTTACTTGCCAACCAGTCACTATCACCATGAGAATAAAAGCATGATTACTTACTCAATCACTTCTGACCTTCTAAAATAACATACTTACTAATTGTAAATCGTGTACTGAATATCCACTAGAAGGACTGAAAATACTGTGTAGATGTGTTGCACCAAAAACCCTTAAATAACTATTGTTACCATTTTATAAATAAGGAAATTGAAGATCTGGTAATGTAATTAAGATGGAGAATGTTCCAGATTAAACAGGTCAGATTTCTACTATACTACATTATATGTCAGATTCACACTATACTACCTAGCTCTTTGGAAAAAGCAGATAGTCTTGCAATCTTAGATGCTTCCCAAAGGCAATTAAAACTCCAAGTGTTAGAAAGCACAGTATTCTGGGTAAAGTAATTAAAAGTCGGTGTGAGGTTGAGAAGAGAGATATCTTTAATGCTTACAAGAAAGTAAGATTTAGGGAAATCAAAGGAACTGTTTCAAGAATACAATACACCAATTTTCAGAATTTGGGAACCATCAAAACAAGAAAGAAGAAAACTGCTTCTTACACCTTTCTTTAAAAAAAAAAATCAGCACAGAAGTAGGTTATTTGAAAGAGACCTTAATATCCCCTCTCTCTGTAATCCAGAAGAACATGGCACATAAGTATCCCATTTACAAATTATGAAAGGATGCTGATGGGCTTGGTGACCTCCAGCTAGGTCCCCAGCATAAAGATCAGGAAGTACTTATATAGTTAATTTGATATTTCTTTCAAATTTATGTTGCACAGACAGTAAAATACAAATGTTGCAAAAACAATAAAGTAAGCTTTATTAAAAACCAGAACACAGAAATAAATAAAATGCCAACACTTCTGTTATGACCTGAGCTAAAAAAAAAAAAAAAAAAAAAAAAAAAGTATGGTGGTATAACTCTACATCCTTCACCCTTGCTTTCATTTATACAGGAGATCATATGATCGCTAGCATATTTGGATTACATCTTAAAAATGCAGTAGTATTTCATGAAGAAGCATTAAGACTACAATTTAGAAAGAAGAAATGTTACTGTGACTGAACAAAATGAAGGTTACCTATGGCATGGAGGCTAGTAGGATTTTGCAGAATATACCAGCCCTGCACAAGAATACTACACTTATGGATATTAGTGTCTGCTTTCTGAGACTCTCTTTCTTTCTGTTTTTCAGGGAGAAGTATTGTGAAAAGTTGGTTTTCAGTTTACGTCACCTTAATTTACCTAAACCAAATCTAAAAGCCAACTCACAAAACGGACAAGTTAATTCAATCAGTAAGACATTACAAATCTTTAGTTTCATCTGCTAGGTTCTCTAATGCAATGACATAAACTTGAATGGTATCAATATTTACAGGGATTTTACAGAAATCCAAAGTTTCTTTAGGTAATTGAATACATTACTAAATATCAGGAGAAATATTCCATTAAGATTGTAACAGAAAATGACCAATCTCCAACATACTTCAGAATAAGCATATTTAATTTTCTAAGTACCTAAAATGCTAACATGATTCTCTTTTCTTGGCATTAACACAAAATTAATCAATTTTACTAATTTAAAAAGATAATTTTTTAAGGACAAGGAGTGAGTCGTATCCCTCTCTCTCTTTTAAGTTTGTTTGTTTGTTTGTTTGCTTGTTTTAGAGGTGAGGGAGAATCCCAAGCAGGCTCTGTGCTTTCAGCACGAGCCCTGCATGGACTTGATCTCGTGAACCATTGAGATCATGACCTGAGCTAAAATCAAGAGTCAGACACGACTGACTGAGCCACCCTGGTGTTCCAAGTCTTATCCCTTACAACATATCCCTAAACTCTAATTTTAATGTCTTGCACCTAGTAAATGGTAAATAACAAATATTCAGTAAATATTTTTGACTAAATATGCCTTCAAGTCTACATTAAAGATATTATTTTAACATGATACGTACTTATTTTAGTTTATTTTAAAATATAGCAAATTAAAAGTGAGTACTACTGTAAGGTTGACTGAAACAGTGAAGTTATTTTATATAATGTAAGGGCTAATATATTTTAAAGATAATTTTTAGATACTGTCTTTCTGTGATACTATAAAAAGATGAAGGCTATTGAAAGAACAGTGTTCAAAACCAGTAAGAATTTGGGGCACCTGGGTGGTTCAGTTGGCTAAGCGTCCAACTTTGGCTCAGGTCATGATCTCACAGTCTGTGAGTTCGAGCCCCACGTCAGGCTCTGTGCTGACAGCTCAGAGCCTGGAGCCTGTTTCAGCTTCTGTGTCTCCCTCTCTCTTTGACCTTCCCCCATTCATGCTCTGTCTCAAAAATAAATAAACATTAAAAAAAATTTTTTTAAATAAAACAGTAAGAATTTAAATATTACTGATCACTTGTTAAAGATTACCTGCCTTCATGGGCAGACTCACCTCAGCACACCCTAGAGTAAAATCTTCTCTGTTAAGTCATACTCACTAGAAGACAAGTTGCATAAATCATGAAAAAAACAAATGTTAATACACTCAACTTCATGAAATGAATTGAAATGATTCTGTGGAGATGTCTGGTCATTGGAAGTCATGACAGTATGGAAAAAAAAAAGAAAATTCCAAATGCTAAAACGATAGGAAACATGAGAGTTTTGACAAGAAGAGAGTATTGCATGTTGTGATATTTGAATGAGCTGTCATTTAAGTATTTCCTCTCTATTGTACACATGAGGGGGACAAAAAGAGCAGCACCGAGCAGCATTGATGTTTGTGTATTTCTGACATATATTTATTCCTAGAGGGTCAGAACCTAATCTACTGAACCTAATGAATAACCCAGGATACCTGGACAGCTGACTGTCAACAGAAGATTAACACGCATGAGAGGGTGGAGGAGGAGATGGGGAGCTTTGGGAAGAGTAGGGGAGAGAGTGGAAAGATTCTGGATTTGGATTCAGCAAAAGAGGGCTTAAATTCTGGTTCTCACTTATAATCTAGATGATGTTGGGCATATCAATGTCTTTGGAGCCGAGTTTCAGCACTGTAATACATTGAATAGTAACATTTACATTTTTTTGAGGATTTTAAATGAGAAAACATATGTAAACTGCTTAAGCACAGTCTCTAGAACTTCCAGGCACCTAATTCGTGTTAACTTCTTTTTCTTTCTTTCCTAAATGAGCTGTTCTAATTCCTGAAACAGAAATAACATCTACTTTATTAAAAGGACATCAAAATATATATAGGAAAACTTGATTTTGGTTTATGGAGGGAATTATAAAGACCTATTTGCCATCTTTCTCTTTTTTCTTCTCAAAAAATGCACAATATGTGAATATATTGACGCATGATATGTGAATTCTAGACACGGGATTCAAATTTTTATAGATTTTCTTTCTTTCATACAAGTCATTAATAGCTAATGATAGAAGCATAGTGAGAAAATTAGATTTAGAAGAAAGATTATCGTATTATTCTCATAGAAAAATAAAAGTAATCTCTCTTAATTTTTTTTTCTTATTATGTAAGCAATGTATATTTATCATGAAGTGGGGGGGATAGAAAACAGATATAAGCAAAAAGGTAAAAGAAAAAAAGAAAGGGGGCAGGCACAGTCAGTTAAGCATCCGACTCTTGATTATGACTCAGGTCATGATCTCAGGGTTTGTGGGACTGAGCCCCACATTGGGCTCCGTGCTGAGCATGGAGCCTGCTTAAGAATCTTTCTATCTCTGTCTCCTGCGTGTACACATTCTCTCTCTTTCTCTAAAAGAAATAAATAAATAAAATTAAAAACACAAAACAAAAACAAAAACCTGTACTAACAGTTGGCAAGATTAAATCCACAATTCAAATGCTTTTGAAAATAAATATCGTTACCTGTTACTGCTCCTTATACTGTCACCATTCCCAACGTATTCTGAATGTCTGTTTTATGCCTGCTATCGCTCTAGGTTTGCATTCATAACCTCAAATCTGGCATATGGAATTTTAAATTATATTAAAATTAACCTAGAAAAAAATAGGATAATTCCCAAGTTTTAAGAAAAGAGATCTAGAAATATGCTTCTTTGAACTAGCCCAGGCCAAATCCTGGTACCTCATGAGATGACTTCCTAATCCAGTGGTTCTCAAGGTGTGGTCAAACACCCTATATGCCCTTCAGGGGTCTTTGAGAGCATCATAATTATTTTTGTGATAATACTAAGGTATTATTTGACTTTTTCACTATGTTGAAATATACATTGATGGTGCAAAATCAACAGTGGATAAAACTGCTGGCCTTTTGGCACAAGTAAAGACAGTAACAACAAAGTTGCCTACCAATCTCTGAATTTCCACTATCATCTACTTGCAAGGGGAAAAAAGTCAGTTTCACATAAGATGAATATTGATGAATCTCTAAAACTTACTAATTTTATTAAATTTCAAACTTGAGCACACATCTTTTTAATAGTTTTTGTCATAAAATCGAAAACGCACATAAAGCACTTTTGCTGATACATAAGAGTCTCCAGAAAAAGCCCTTATGTAAGTTGTGAGCTAATCTAGTACTACTTTTCATGAAGCACCATGTTTAATTAAAATAATATTTAATAGATCAACTATGTTAGATCAGGCTTTAGCATTTGGGAGACATTTCTCAAGAATAAGCGAAATAGGACTTGAAGAAAATAGCAGTTTTTGGTGCCAATGAAAATATTTAAGCTTTTTAGTAGAAATTAGAATTTTGGAAAATCTGCATTTGTTACAATGAGCTTTACAGATTTGTAAAACATAAAAATTTTCCTGATGGGGTCAGTAATTATATGAATAAATGTTATTTTTTTATGTTCTGTAATGAAATATGTCAAAATTGGGAAGATCTGCCTTATTCAGTGAAGCAATATTTTCCAAGTGAGCAGTATGGGCAAAAGCGTGCATACAGAGAAAACCCAATAAAATATGAAATCGGTCATTTTATTTTTAAAACAATAAAGTATGAAAAGTTTATTAACATAGTTTCAGATACTACATTCAACTAACTATTAAGAAACTGCCACCTGTCGGGGGAGGGGAAGAAAAAAAAAAGAGGTCAGCGTGGGAGAGAGCCAAAGCATAAGAGACTCTTAAAAACTGAGAATAAACTGAGGGCTGATGGGGGGTGGGGGGGGGGGGGGTGGGTGATGGGTATTGAGGAGGGCACCTGTTGGGATGAGCACTGGGTGTTGCATGGAAACCGATTTGACAATAAATTTCATATATTAAAAAAAAAAAAAAGAAACTGCCACTTGTCAAGTTTTGATATGATTTAAAATATCCACAAAGGCTTTTAAATACATTACCCTTTTCTAACCACATAGGTGTGTAACGCCAGATTTCCTTAGTATACTTCCGCTAAGTCAACATGTGCAACAGCCTGAATACAGAAGCAGATACGAGTCAAGCGGTCTTCTATTAATCCAAACACTCAAGACATTTGAAAAATATAAAACAATGCCACTCTTCACACTAAATTTTTTCTTTGAAAATATATTTTATAAAATGTTTTATTTTATTAATGTACTATGGGATTTCTATCATTTTGAAAATAATTAATAAATCTTTTCATATTTTTCCAGTTGTAATCCTAATATAGTAATATGAACAAATATAATCTTCATAAACATAAATTCTTAAAGATCTCAATAACATTGAAGATAAAGTGGTTCTATAACCAAAATATTTAAGAACCACTGCTCTACTTCATGTTTAAATATAGATAGTAATGGGAGATGGCTACAAACATCTGTGAATACACTATGTAATATGCATTTCCAGGTCCTGACTATAGAGATGCCAGTTAATGAAGCCTGGCATAACAAGCTGACAGCATCAAGTCTGGAGGGTGATCAACAAGTGAACATGCAGAGAACTGTAAATTTTCCAGCAAGAACAGAGACAGCGAATGTTTCTTGAATCAGGCCAAAGATGTCTTTTTGTATGTGTGTGTCAACAGGTTCATACTATTGGCTGCATTATCAGCGATGCTAATCCAGTTGATGAAAACACATACAGAAGGCTTACATGCTCTTAGATGGAGGAAGAAACAATAATATTAATACCCTCATCACTTAATATTGACTATGTACAGGAAATATAAAAGCTTCCATTTGGCAGAAACTGACCAAATGATCTTAACTTCCTTGGCCCTTTGTACTGCCCCTCACATATTTCCTGGACTTCATCAGTAGATACCTATTCCAAATCTCACATTTACTCTCCACTCCCTACTGACCTGCCAAAATAACCACTGAATATTGGTGTGGTTGTTGTGGGTTAGTGGTTAAACCAAATATATATACTCCCCGATTTGCAGTTAAGTAAGATAGGCTTTAAAATTTATAAAACAATATTTAAAAGAGCAAAGAAAATAGGCAATTCTCAATCATAGTTGGAAATTTAACAAACCTCTCTCAGAAACTGATAGAATAAGCAGAAAAAGAAAAGTTAGGGAATAGATGATTTGAATAATACAATTTTGAAAATTGATCTATTAGACATTTATGGGAAACTATACCCAAAAACTTCATAATTGCACATGGAACATTTACCAAGCAAGTCTCAACAAACATCAAAACACTAAAATCATACAGTCTATATGATCTGAACACAGTGGAATCAGGATAGAAACAAATAACAAAAATATAAGCAGAAAATGCCAGTATCTTGGATATTATACAGCCCTTCTAAGTAACCAAAGACAAAATTGAAATAGAAATGCAAACTATTTTTAAGTGAATGATCATGAAAACATGACACAGGAGTACTTAGGAGGAGCAGCTAACGCGGTGTCTGGAGAAAAACTTATTGCTTTAAACAAATGTATAAGAAGGAAGTGTCAGTGATTAGCTTCAATTTCAACAAATTAGGGACATTACAGAATAAATAAAATTGAGAAGAAGAAAATAAGAAAAAAATAATAAAATGAATACAACAGAAAACAAATGTCCAAAAGAAAAAAATCTACAGGCTCTCTGATATGAATTTTGGGTATTTCTGTTTATATAGCCCATGAGTTTCTAATACATATCTCTTTTAAGTTTTTTTAATGTTTATTTATTTTTGAGGCAGAGAGAGAGCACAAGCAGGGGAGGGGCAGGGAGAGAGGAGACACAGAATCTGAAACAGGCTTCAGGCTGTGAGCTGTTAGCACAGAACCCAATGTGGGGCTCAAACTCATGAGCCGTGAGATCATGACCTGAGCTGAAGTTGGACACTTAACCAACTGAGCCACCCTGGTATCCCTACATATGTTTTAATTTATCTACTAGGGAAAATTTACATAATATTTAAATATTGTATAACAAATGGATTATGTAACACATAAAATAACTAAAAATAATGTTTCATTTTATCCTAAAAATTTAGCCAACCAAGAACTCAAATGTAACATAATTTTCAGAAATTTAGTCAGGATATTCATTAAACACAGTTAAATTAACATAAATACACATTAACCATCCATGTTCCTCTGCCCTTTTCTTAGTCTCTACCATTTTTATGGCTTCTGTATAAACAAACTCTGATGCAATTCCTTTCATTAGCCAATACATTTGGAATTTCCTAACAAATACAAATTCTAATGGAGACAGAAATCCAGAGAAAAATACAAGGAAAAATAGAAGGGAAATGAACTAATTTTTTAGAGCCCACTACTCCACATCCTCATTTTAATTCTTAAAAATACTGACATAAGCTTATTTTCATACAGGTTTCCAACTGCTCAAGGTCACATCATGTTGAAATTGGTATATCGTTAAAACGGAAGCTCTGATTTTTCTTGCATTTGGCTACCACTCTTCACAGCCATATGAACGTTACATAACCATATTGAACTCTGTGAAGCTAACGGTGAGAAATAAGCACCAACCAAGCAACTTCTGTTAATTGCCACCTTTAGTATTACTTTTCATGGATGGCCAGCAGACTATTTTTAGAGTCTTTAAAAAATATATGCATGTATTTCCAAATTAAATCATGCTGTTGGGGAATACTTAAACTAATTTTCGGTCCATGTGAAATTAACAGAACAAAAACACTGAAGTCTTAAGCAAGAAAGTGGTACAAAGCAGAGTTGCTACATTTGCTTGTTATTTTTGGAAAAACAAAGCTTCTGTGGGGACTGCAAACTAGAAATGAACACGTGTTGTTGCTGGGCAGGCTCTTCTCAGTATTTCTCGTAAAGAACTGAAATGTCTTTATTTTTATATTCTTCTGTATCTCCCTCTGTAGGTTTTGTGTGTATGTGACTAGCACAGCTGTACTTAGTACATATATTACCAGAGATAAACAAAGGGAAAAAATTATTCTGATTTTTTTTCTGAGTTCAATTGTATTGTAGACATAAGATGAAAACAATATGCATCTGGGTGGCTCAGTTGGTTAAGCATCAGACTCTTGGTTTTGGTTCAGGATAATTTCATGATCATGAGATAGAGATCCACGTGGGGTTCCATGCTCAGCATGGAGCCTGTTTAGGATTACTCCCCCTCTCTCTGACCCTCCCATACTCACATACACACACTCACTCACATTGTCTCTCTCTCAAAATAGATAAGTTAAACTTAAAGAAAAAAAAAAGTAAAAGAAAAAAAATTCACAAAATCCCTATGAATCAATGTTTCAGATATATTCCAGAGGTTGAAAACTTGTTTCCTCAAACTGAATTTGGTATTCCCATATCTTATGTTTTACTAACATTTAAAATTGGGGATTGTAAAATGTCAAAACATTTTGGTTGTAAAAACCAAATTTTCTGGTTCCTCTTTTTACCCCTTTTTTCTCTGGATTCATTTAAAAAAATTTTTTAATGTTTATTTATTTTTGACAGAGAGAGAGAGAGAGAGAGTGCATGAGTTGGGGAGGGGCAGAGATAGAGGGAGACACAGAATCTGAAACAGGCTCCAGGCTCTAAGCTGTCAGCACAGAGCCCGATGTAGGGCTCGAACTCAGGAACAGTGAGATCGTGACCTGAGCTGAAGTTGGACGCTCAACCGACTGAGCCACCCAGGTGCCCCTTTCTGGATTCATTTTTAAATTTGAGGACTTGGCATCACTAGTCTGGAATTCTTGCTTCTCAATAATCTGCCGGAACGGGGGAGTGGTGCTCAGCTATTTAAGGCAGGGCAAGAGTTCTGCAGTTCACTACAGGCCTCAATCCCCAATAATCTAGCATTTATTCACTTTATTTTACATTATCTCCTTGGCCAAGTAGGCTTTTTAGTTTTTTGACCTCTGCCCTTATAGTATATACTTTGTAAAGGTAACTATTTTAAGACATAACTTTTTTCCATACATTTGCTCCAACTATTTGCAGATATCTTTAAATGAAGAGTATTTTTATACTCTCTTGAGGCCTCATTAAGCCTGAGGCAATTCAACTTATTTCCTGAAAACTAATGGAACCAACGATTATGCTAAAGAAAACGACCACAGCAAAATTTAATTTTGTTTTAATATTAATGACAATGGTGTATGTGAAGAGATGAGAGAATGGGGAATCGGGTTATGTAATATTCATAATTGGTCATCTTTTTTTATATGACTGCATTTATACTATTTCTTGTCATACTAAATTCAAAAAAAAAATTTACAAATCAAATAAGAAGCCAGGCAGTGCACTTTGTGACAGATTATTGGCAGGACAGAAAATGCATTTAAGTTATCTTTGGGAATGGATGATTACAAATTGACACTAAAATTATTCATCCATTAAGGATCTACCGACATGTCATCATGTCAGAGACATTAATAGAAAATAAATCATTCTATTTAGAAATAATTACATTTAGTCCTACATTTTTCTTCAGGATTATGTTTATTACCACCCAGCCTGTCTATCTGACTAGACCAATTCTCATAGGCTTACTTCTTGCTGTGTCCAAAATCATTATTTTGATTATAAAAATAATCTGGTCCTAAATGGATACACTGTTTAAAAATTTTACTGGAATGAATGTGGATTGATCTATATAACAAGAAATCAAGAGCTGAATTGATGAATTAGGGGTATGAAGGTAACTATATCATTGCCAAGAATGAATAAGACCATCAACTAAAGTGACTTTTGACACAGTGATTAGGGGGGATTACTTGCAGAATTCCTGAGGTCAACATTCTCTAAAGGACATTCAAAAAGCCCTAGAAGGAGCCTGAGAGGGGGCAAGAGCCTGGTGATAGGAAACCTAACACTGGAAAATGTGCAGAAATCTAAGTAAGCAGTTGATTGCCAGGTAACTAGACAGCAGGTAGTAAGACTCCAGGTTTATAATTCTGACGCAGGTGTTTAGTCCCTGGACAGGGAAGAGCAAGAGGTGGAAGGCAAAGTGCTCTGAGGGGTAAGGCCAAGTGATGTATCAGAACTGTGATTCGAGAACTGGCATCTTATTAGAGGAAAAGAGACATTACAGTAACAGGGGAGAAAAGCAAGATTTTCTTGGTGATACTTCTATGATTACTGACGAACTAACACCAATAATAATGAGGATTTATCAATATGCATATCAACCCTGAAATGTATTTGTACTTAAACATTAAAAATGAGGAAGCTTGCTTTCAGAAAGGTTGAGTTACGAGACTCTCACATCTCCCTCCCCTTAACAGCGATTAATCTCAAAGACTGTATAGGGATTTGGCTGCATGTAGATGTCAAGTAACTTTGGCTAGAGAAGAACCATGGTCACTAGGAACCACTGGATTAACTCATATAAAGGAATGCAATCAATCTGTATATCTAAAGTAGCAAAAATGTGTGAAGATTTAATAAACCCCAATAACTGACAGAAATATCCTGCATATTTGTGCATTGTGAAGTAATCACCACAACCAAACCAGGCATTTGGATCCTTATACAAAAATGCGTGGTTTGGTTGTGGGGATTACTTCAGGATCCAAATTATTGCACAAAAATATCTACACTGTTCAATTACAGGTCTTACTTGTTAGAGCTCAAATCAACAAGGAGTGTGTTCAAATGAAATCATATCCTTATTAATTACATTTTGACATCTACATAGCTAAACTTATCTGTTTAGTAAGACTAAGCAAACATAGCTCAGATTTCATTCGTAATATCTGTACTACCTTCGTAGTTCTATCAAAGAAGAGAAGAATATGTTTGTTGTCTCCTGAAGACTCTATAGGAAAAAAAAATGGTTTTCTCATGACATCTGGTTTTTACTTTTCAGGGGTCAGCCAAAGAAGACTGATGATAAGCAATACCTTAACTCACCTAAATCTCCGACAGGACATGAATAGATCTATCAAAACTAAATCAGCAACTGACATTTGTACAAAACACGCAATTAATCCAAAGGTTTATAGCTTTTCAAGATAAATAACTGTCAGGAAGCCATCCTTTACTAAAAGAATGTTTCATCTGAAAGACACAGAACAATTTCTAGCTCTGTGAAGCCAGCACAATGGTGAAGACTGATTTTGAAGAACTGCATCTAATTTTCCATGATGTTTGCATAAATTACAAATTCAATACATTGATTAGGCAAAAGTACTGTCAGATAGATGAAAATACTAAACATCACCTCTATACATAAGGGCAATGTCAGCGTTTCTTCCCAAATGTCTTGATGTTTGTTTTGAAAGAGAATTTCCAACATTTATGTAAAATAGCATGTTGATGTATATTGAATATATATTTCTTATAAAACACCATAATGGCGGTCTGTTTTCAAATTTTCATGCAGGCTTTCTTCACATTACTCTTATAAACCATTATGGAACACTGAATTTTGATTTAACCTTAAGAATTCCCTTGTACAATCCATAGGATAGAATTGTAAATGGGGTATTCCACTTCATATAAGAAGGGGGAATGCACTAATGAGAATTAAAACTATGGTTCTGGAGAAAAAAAAATGTTTTCAAATCTCTATTCTGCTATTTACTAATAGAATGACCTGAAGCTCTTTATTAAAGATTTTTAAGCCTCAGTTGCTTCACCAGAAAATGGAGATTAATAATAGTACATAGATTATTAAATTGCATTAATTAAATATAATAATCCCTATAAAGGAAATAGCTCAGTGACTACTCAGTTCCCATCCACTGACCAATCCATCATACTCTCCTGTCTCCTGTACCTCCTACACTACATAAATTGATAGTACCCATCTAAATTGTTCTTGCCCAGCTCAAGAGTAAATATATATCTTGTATAGGTTTCCATGCCTTCAATAGCTACAGATTTTCATTTGATTATGATATATCAATCAGCTAGTTTCTTGTGAATATCTAATTGTTCAGTAGTAAATAGTTAAGGAAAGGCTCCAGATATGAAAAGTAGATATTTTGTTTTGGTGACATAACTTCTCTAGTAACTACCTACAATCATCCTTATTGTCTATCAGACAAATCCCTAAACCAATTTTTAAGTATTTATGTTTAGTCACAGCTTTATCCCCACTTGTATTTCTAGTCTGATCTACTGCAGTAATCCCACCTGTTGGATGATTCAGAGGGAGCACACATCAGTATTTAAAAATAACGAATGTGAACCAACCTGCTATAGGTTCTCTTACTATTGAGATAAAAGAACTTGGGCAACTTATGTAGCCTCTTGGAACCTCAAATGCCTCATACTGGGTCCTACTTCAGTGAGCAGCTGTTCAAATCAAAGGTGGTGTTTGTAAACTGGTTAGCACAGAGCAGGCAAACCATACACACTCAATAATTAGTTTCTAGTTTGAGCTTTCCCTTACTTCTGCCAGTCCTGCCCATCACATGAGGCTGCCATACTCAGTGCTATGACCACCATTATCTGCTTCAGGAAGCCATTTCTGCACAGGCCTGGCAACTCTAAGCATTCTGTCCTTCAGAAGATTGGTATCTGACTTGTAAAGCATTACATAGTCCTATACGGTTATTTAAATATTCCAAATGAACTTCTTCCCCCCCCCCACACACACACAAAAGAAACATTTTTATTATGGGTAATTTCAAAGATAAAGGTGTACAGAATAGTACAATGAGCCTCATACACCCATCATCAGAGAGCCCCACACCAACCCAGCCTCCCAAACCCCATCCACTGCTTCTCTCCCTCCAGGTCCCTGGCAAGTACACATCTCAGGATCTCTACAAGGACTCCAAATAAAAACATCATAATCACACTTCAAAAAATTAACAGTGACACCTTAAACTCATCACCTGACCTTTTAGAGCTCAGTTTCCAATCAGTTGCCAAATTCTTACAAACACCAGGGATTCATTTTTCTTCTCCAGGGGACCCATACATCAGAGTTGCTTGATTCTTTCTTAAGTCTGTCTTCAGCTACTCCTGTGGTCTCCTGCTATTCACTTTTTTTTAATTAGCAGCTCTTTGGTTATTTCCATAAGTATAGAAATAAATAGCTTTCTTAAAAACACAGCCACTCATTTCTTGGAAACCTGACTTAAAATTATCCTCATAATAGGTAATCAATAAATCAAGGCTGAGTGAAGAG
The DNA here is from genome assembly GCF_022837055.1 of Prionailurus viverrinus. Lineage (NCBI taxonomy): Eukaryota > Metazoa > Chordata > Mammalia > Carnivora > Felidae > Prionailurus > Prionailurus viverrinus. Next base: position 67,909,934 of record NC_062569.1, on the reverse strand, counting down.
AGAGAGTAAAGGGAAGAAGAGGGGAAAGAAGAAAGAGAAGAAGGAAAGAAGGGAAGGTGGGAGAAGGAGTATCAGGCAAGAAAGGGAAAAAGGAAAGGAAGGAATTTGTAATGCATGGTTTTTCCTGATGCTTGATGTGTGTCATTATTTATATATTGAAATATATACTGTTTTCCCCTATGATTTCTCCTAAAAACCTTATTCAGAAGATTTGATTTTACCCTACCATCAAACTGTAACACAATTTAAACCTAATAGACCCTTTTAGCTTTGTTTTCTTTTACATGTTACAAGTTAATATAACTTATTTTTTTTCATGAGTTATTTACTATGGTTTAATTAATTAGCTCTTGTGGAGCAACGTGATTGTCAGTTGATAGTTTCCTAATGTGTAGATGTTCTGCAAAACATTTTATTTGAAATAGACTCACATTTACTTGCCTTCTTTTTATATTTTTTAAAGTTTATTTATTTATTTTGAGAGAAAGAGAGAGGGTGCACGTGCAGGGGAGGGGCAGAGAGAGAGGGAGACAGAGAATCCCAAGCAGGCTCCACACTGTCAGTGTGTAGCTGATGAAGGGCTCAAACTGTGATGAAATGAAGAGTCAGACCCTCATTTTCCTTCATGATGGGCATAGGTGCCACCTAGGAATCTTACTACTGAAAGTAATAGGAACAATTCTAGATTGATGCATTTCATCTGTTCTACCACTATCAATTTTCAGAGAAGAGCAATAAAATGTCCTTATAAATTACTCTTTTGAAAGAAAGAAAAGAAAAAAAATAATTTTGAGACAGTTATCCTACTGCTGTATCTGAATAATATCAAACACTTGATTAAAACATAGCCAACATAGGGGCACCCAAATGCCTCAGTCAGTTAAGCATCTGACTCTAGATTTCCACTTGGGTCATGATCTCACTATTAGTGAGTTCAAGCCCCACATTGGGCTCTGTACTGACAGTGTGGAGCCTGCTTGGGATTCTCTCTCTCTCTCTCTCTCTCTCTCTCTCTCTCTCTCCCTCTCTCTGCCCCTGCTGTCTCTTTCTCTCAAAATAAATAAATAAACTTAAAAAATAGTCAAATATAGCCATTTCATTGTGTTTAAGCAGAACATTTTGGCGAGTAATTAAATTTCCCCTTTGCATCAGTAGATCTTTCAATTCAAAATGAGAGGACTGTTCTTCTTAGATTAGGAAAATATTTTTATATGTGAACACTTATTATTTTAGGACCAAAACTTGACAACTCTGAGTGATTCTTTGTGTGGATATTGTGTTCCATTAAGAAATATAATTGCACATCAAAATGTATTACTTTTATATTTAACTCCTGTTTGTTAATCAAGCAACTGTCATATATTTAAACACTGACTCCACTTGGCACCAGAGAGCATGAGGCAATGTGTTCTAGATCTACTTTAATGATAGTGTCATGTCAGGGAATGTATGATTCTGTATAATATGGATAATGATATAAGTGAGAAATATGTAGGAGTGACACACATACTATTTTTATAATAAAAATAATATGTAAATGTTTTAAATACAACGTTACTTTGGTAGAAAACAGAAGGCATGTTTCAAAAGCAAGGCAATAGAATATCTCTAACTAGAATATAGTAGGTCCACAGGGAATGTTAACCCCAGATCAAAAATAATCACTGAGCTGCTTCTCCTTGGATTTCTTTTATTTCCATCTGGACTGTCCCTCCCTCCAATCTTGCACTATTCAAATTATGCCTATTATTCAAGTTCCTATTCCTCAAGAACATTTTTGAGCATGTGCATAAAATGTAATAAGGACTCTGGAGTATCCTTGTTTATTTGGTGTTTTTCCAAGGCAGTTTCAATAGATTAAATTAAAATGTGTATCATTTTATGTTGAAGCATTCCCCTCCAACTCCCCACCTCCTCCACCCAGGTTTACTAAAATAAATTGCACTATCTCACACGTTCAATCCTATGGCCTAATTAAGGGATTGCTACCCTGGTTAGAATATGAAGGATGCTCAAGAGCAAATGGGCCTTTTTGTTTAAAATTTTATAATTAATTTCCTGTGAATAAAATTTTATAACATGGAAAACATTAGGTCTTACTGAAACACTAGCCAAGTATGGTAATTATGGAAAACACTAATAAATAAATCCTGCTCAGCCTCTATAATCAGGGTAATATTAAAGGTAGATAAATTGCAAAATAAATGTTTCAATAATTCAACATTTGGAAATTTAAGATATTCTTATTTATTTATTTATTTTTAACATTTATTTTATTATTGAGAGAGAGAGAGCATGAAGGGGAAGGGCAGAGAGAGAGGGAGACACAGAATCTGAGGCAGGCTCCATGCTCTAACCTGTCAGGACAGAGCCTTTCCTGGGAATCGAACCCACAAACCATGAGATCATAACCTAAGCCAAAGTCAGCTTTTCAACCAATTGAGCCACACAGGTGCCCCTTTAAGATACCTTTAAAATGATACAGGTCATACAGCATAAAAGAACCCTGGATGAGGAATTGTGGATCTAGGGTTTTTTTTTTTTTCATTTTATTAATTAATTTTATATACACAGATGATCATGTAAAATAGATTATGGAGATTTATTTCTTTTTCACTTTTACCTTTATTTTTTCCCCTTTAGTTTGTTGTAACTTCTTCCTGTCCACTCATATCACATTACACCATATTCCATGTTAACTTATGTATTCTTCATACATAATATGAATATATAACTACCTAAATGAATATTATGTATTCTCCAGGATTTTCTCCTGGAACACACACACATATATACACATGCATATATACAGACACAAACTAAAGTATAAACTGTTTTACAACAAAAGAGGTGAGATCAAAATGTACACATTTTTCTATATCCTCCTTATCATACTCAATTTCATTTCTTGGAAATCCCTCTGAGTCATCTGGAATGTTTCTAAAATATTATTTTTTGTATTGATTGCAAAACTAATATTTTAGGCTTTATAGTATATGCTTTTTTTCTATTGAAGCTCATTGACTTCACTCTTAGTTTTTCTACCCATATAAAATTAACATCCTTGTACATCAGTTTTTTTATGTACTAATAATTTTATTTTATACACATTTCCAGAAGTGGGATTGCTGAGTATATGGTTGTCTCTGACAACTACAGAGTTTGAGTAGTGTCTTTTCACATTTATTTGGCCATTAAGATTTGCTCTTCTGTGAATGATCTATTCAATTCTTGGCTAGCTTTTTTGTTTGGCTTTTTCTTGAAAATTTGAAATGGCTCTCTGTACATTATAGATATCCACCATATTTCTGTCATTAGTATTGTAATGTTTAATATCTTTACTATGTTATATGATAATTTTAATATATTTTGCCATTTATAATATTAAATGTGTTACTATTTCTTTTCTTGTTTCTGTATTTCCCTCAGAGGTTGATTCTTTTCCTTATATTTTTAAAATGAAGAATGATTGATTTTTGTTCTAAATTATTTTTAATACTTATTTCTTAGATTTTACACACAAGTGTGTTAATATTTTAGGAAATTTTTATATTGTTTAAATGGAAATTTACTTTACTTTGGGATAGCTTGTCAGTTTTACAAAGCCATTTATAAGCAAATTTCTCTATTAGCCACTAAACTGAAATATATCCTTTATTGTAGAAAAAATTCTTTTTAAATTTTTTTTTTTTTTTCAACGTTTATTTATTTTTGGGACAGAGAGAGACAGAGCATGAACGGGGGAGGGGCAGAGAGAGAGGGAGACACAGAATCGGAAACAGGCTCCAGGCTCTGAGCCATCAGCCCAGAGCCTGACGCGGGGCTCGAACTCCCGGACCGCGAGATCGTGACCTGGCTGAAGTCGGACGCTCAACCGACTGCGCCACCCAGGCGCCCCTAGAAAAAATTCTTAACATCATCCTGTATTGCATTTTCTATTCTGTTCCATAAATTGTTTTTGTTTTTTAAATCTATTGATATGCTATTTTTATCTGAAATGCATTCTAATGTAATTTTTAAAATGTTTACTTGTAAGGTAAACCTCCAACATTATTATTCATAATTTCCTTGGTTTGTTCAGGTATTTATTTTTTCCATAATATGTTTAAGAATTTTTTCCAATTAATAATATATACTATTAGAACTCTACAACTAGAGTTGCATTAAATTTATATGTTGATTTTAGGGGCACCTCGGTGGCTCAGTTGGTTGAGCATCTGACTTCGGCTCAGGTCATGATCTCGTGGTTCGTGAGTTTGAGGCCTGCGTCGGGCTCTGTGCTGACAGCTCGGAGCCTGGAGCCTGCTTCAGATTCTGTGTCCCCCTCTCTCTCTGCCCCACCCCTGCTTGTGCTCTGTCTCTCTCTGTCTTTCAAAAATGAATAAATATTAAAAAAATTTTAAAAAATTATATTTTGATTTTAGAAAATGTGTATCTGTTATTAAATATTCCCATAAATGAAGACCATTTTACTTTTTGTAGTTTATCAGGTGCTGGCATTCTATGCTGGAGTTGTAAAAATTAATGGGAAAAAATTCTAAAGCTTTTCTATGATCTGGAATAATTTAAACATAGAAATTACCATTTCTTTAAATGTTTGATCTAATTCAGCTATAAAAATATCTGTTTGAGCCTTTTTGTGGAAGATCTCTAAACACATTTCCAATCTGTTTTAGATAATTGCACTGCTCAAACATCTTAGTCTTTGGCAATTTTAATTTTGATAAGAAATCATCATGTCTCTAGGTTTTAAATTTGTTGTCTTAGTTTTATATTATATTTTGTTATAATTTATATTTTAATCTTTCTTATTTCTGTGGTTATAGCTCCTTTCACATTTGCTTTCTTATATTCCTTTGCTTTTTCATTTTTTTCCCAAATTGGTTTTCTGAGAAGTTCAATATAATGCACTGATTTTTTGAAGAAAATCAGCATTATGTACAGAGTATTTTCCCAAATTCATTCATTTTATCTTTCTTTATTAATTCCTCTTCTGAGCTAATTATAGTATTTTGATATTTATCTTTCAATCACTTATGATGAGTAATGGATTCTTCTATATATTTTTTCTTCTTTAATAACAGAAGGACTTGAGACTGATTCTCTCACAAGCTGAGCTTTTTCTACTACCTATAGGTTTTAAGTAATAATTTCCCTCTTATTCTTTTCTAGATAATTATAATTTTATTGCCAATTTCTAGTGTGAATAAAATGTTACTTGCAGAGTATAGATCTGGGGGAAATTCAAGTTTTAATATTTACTTATAATGTTTTTAGGTGATTGAATATATTATGAGTGGATACACTGATATACTATACTATATTTGTATAAAATACCTCTTTAAAAAAAAGCAAGATATCTTTGGTGGTCAAATACATGACTGATTTTTGTAAATGTTCTATGGACATATTTTTTAAATATTCAAGGATGGTAAGACTCTATACATGTTTTAAATAAAAATCTCACACTACAAGTATCATCAAGTTATATTCTCTTTACTTATTTTATCGCTATATTGGTGGGTGCAGAGTTTATGCAATTGTTAATCTGTAAATTTGGAAGTGCCATCCTATTCCTTTGACAGCTACCTTGTCCTCCCTTAAGTTAATCTATGAATTTTAGTCTTCTATTTCCATAGTGATTACCTTCCCATTTCCAGCAGTCATGCAAAGACATATATACAATACTGCACCAGTTCTGTAGGTATTTATTTTATGTGAACATTGTTTTCACTATCATGTTAGGTGTCACCAAAGTTTACATTGATAGTATTATGACAAGCACAAATTTTTCATTAATGTTCAACATTTTGGCTGAATAGACAATGGCATTCACAATGCCTGAGATTTCAACTTGGCCAGATTTAAGCTCCAAGAAACTAATTTTAACTTTATAAAGAGAGTGCTATTATTGGAATTCACTGACTTTCTCTTGAAATCTCAGACGGCACAGGTATCAAACTGTCATCATTTATCACTTAACTCTTGAAGGTAAACAACTTAACAGTTAAGAGCTATCACTTCACTTTTCATAGGTACATACATACACACAACAATTTCAATTGAAATTGAAAATGAGTCTCTTTAATTTATAAGAACCATGATCTGATCCAGCAGATTTGCTTCCTGTGGTTTTCATATTACTAAAGTTCCATACTAGATGGTAAATGCCAGCAAACATATGCAACATTACATAATCATTCTTTAAATCGACTTTTTGAAAATGGGAAGTCAGTGCTAAATTTTCTATTAAATCTTCATTATTTAATTCACTGCTTCCAAAAAAGTTTATTGCAAAATTGGAAAAAAAAATACTACCAAACAACAAATGTATAGTTACAGGTTTATAAAGCCACTGAAACAAAATTGATCACATTATTCTACACACTCTGGAGACTGACTGCTCAGCATAATTATCCCCACTTATTCCAGGTAATCCTAATCTATCATTCCTGACGTTCATTCCCCCTGATTCTGCTGATTGCTAGCCTGCTAATTTTGTGCATTTCATAAACATTGGCCAAATGGGGCAGCAGGATCAAATCTTTCTCCCACTATCACTGGTGATCAGAGTTTTCTCTGTCCCTCATCTCATAGCACACCTCATGTTACCTTGTGTCTAAAGGAGGTCAAGAAAAAGAGGAATGTAATTCTGGGTCAGCCATTTCATATGACAAAGTATGAAGCTGGAAAGCTGTTTTAATGTAACTGTTAGTAATATTTTATTAAAGGAGGAAGAAAAGAAAGAAGTCAAGAAAATGAAAGACAAGAAGATTCAGGGTAAATGCTAAACTTGACAAGATGACAGGTCAACAACAATTGCGCAAGCAAACTTGTCCCAGCCAATGAGTTATGTACTCTATTATAGTACACAGCCTAAGCCTCTATGATCATATTTTTCAAATGGTATTATAAAAGTTTTCCTGACTTTCTCAGCAAGTACATGCTGAGTTTGCAGAAGAGAAGGAATGTCTTACTATTTTCTATAATCCTATCATCTATTACAGGTCTAGCAAAAATGATAGAGGAAAAGAATAAGTAGAGAGAAAGATGTGCACATGCATGGTATTTATAGATACTCAAGACCTTTAAATAAAAGCAAAACGTTTACTTCAGGTCTATGGCACAAATATTCATTACCATCATTTATGAGGACCTTGTGCTATCTATAGATATCCACGAGGTATCTCCAAAAGTAACTAGTATATATTGTCAGTAACATGTCACTGAAAACCGGCACTACATTGTATTTAATGTGCGTTTATGTGCACTTAATCTTTTGTTTTAATATATCATCATATCATACAATGATATGCCCAAGGCACTAACAAAATTTTCTATGCTTGATCTTCTGAAGTACAGAAGTTTCTATAAAGCACTCCCAGTCTTTATTACATAAATGCCACACACATTTAAAAGACAAATAGCCATTTTCAAGACAAAATTTTGTCTTTTTCAAGAATGTTTGTGAAAACTACAATATAACCATGTACTAGTTCTGCTTCTGCTCTTTTAAGAAATAAACTTCTGCCTGACTAGTTTGATAGTAATTGGTAGAAAGAATATAGCATCACTTCCAGACTGTCTGTATTGAACTAATTTTTTTTCCTGCTTTTATCTTCAGCAGTATCTTTTATAGTCACTGAATAAATGCAGTACATCTACACGTACTGTCTAGAAAAGGCAGAAACCCATTTTTTTGTCTTTTCACAATTTTAAGTTGACTTAGGAAGAGACATGTTTTCTTTGATGTTCTGTTCCCTACTATGCCCTCTATTTAAGACCCACTAAAAGCAGAGAAAGGAGATCAAACATTCAACAAAATAAAGGCCTCTTCTTCAAACAAAGCTTTTGCTTTTTAATGTTAGACGTCCCTTTGTAAATAATATAATTTTGTAGCCACTGAAAAAGCAACAGAGTATAAAAAAACATATTTTAAGGGACAACTGGCTGACTCAGTTGGTTGAGCATCCACCATCGGCTGAGGTCATGATCTCATGGTTTGTGAGTTCAAGCCTGGAATCAGGCTCTGTATTGACAGCTCAGAGCCTGAAGCCTGCTTCGGATTCTGTCTCCCACTCTCTCTGTTCCTCCCCTGCTCACCCTCTATCTCTCTCTCAAAAATAAATAAACATTAAGCAAAACTAAAAAAAACAAATTTTAAAACATTATAAGTTGTCTATAACTGATTGGGCAAAACATTCTAAAATGCAACGTAGCTAGTTCAGTCTATGCCAGGGTTGATCCTTAAAATCCTCAAAGAGTAAACATTTATTCCACAAGCAAAGATGATTCATAGTTTTTCTTCAAATAATATGAGCTATTAAACTTTATCTGGCATTAATATGCTTCCCCAATTTCCATGGTATTATTTCCTCTTTATCTAAATTTAGTTTTAAAATTCAACAGTATGGAGGCTTGTGTGTCTTGTGGGAAAATGCATTATTGGGAAAATGTAATACAAGCTGCATCTTTAGGTAGTGAAACAAAAACATTATATTCATCTCCATTTCAGTTAACACTAGGGTGGCTGTTCGGTAGTCCACCTTATAACAGAGTTGATCACACTGAGCGACCAGCTAATGTCAGGGGAAAGGAAAGGAAATGACCGGGGCACTGTTGGCCACCAAAGGCAGAAAGAACAAAAAAATTTTCTTAGAGGCTACTCATGTTTTGAATGAAAATGCAAAACAAAGCATATACAAAGAAGTGAAGACAAAAGCTTGTGCATGCTATCACACTAAAATTTTTCGGATGCTTATGAAGGGTAACAGAATATCCTACCCCTAAGCACAACACTTTCACATAAGGAATACTTCGAGCTGAAAGTAATTGAGAATCAGATATGAGAAAAACTCTCACATCTCCCCCTATTTGCCTAAAAGCAGGATATAAACTTGTGAAACCGTCCTCACTCCTCTCTCTACCAGCAAGGATGGGAGTTAATCAATCACTGGAAATCACTCTAGGAACTTATGAGTCCACAGACAGCAATAGAGGAATCTACATAACAAACCTTGCTAAAACGAGCCCTTATCTACCATTAATGTCCCCATTTATTTGCATTCTCACACTTTGCTGTCCCCAGAAATTCAAAATCCTTTTCCTTTGTCTTGTCTGTACAAAACGACTGTTCTTTCTTTAAGATGCTATATAAGCCCAAGTTCTAACTATCTCTTTAAATTACTCATCCCTGAGTACTCCCAACTTCTATACAGATGCAGATTGTTAATAAACCTGTTTGTTTTTCTCTAGGTAATCTGTCTTTTGCTAGTCTAATTTGCAGGGTACCAGCCAATTAACCTAAAACAGGAGAAAAAGAAAATATTTCCTCCCCCGAACCTAGCAAATCCAATAGCAGGGGTGCCAACAAAACAGGTTTAGACAGAAGAGATGATTTTTCCCATAGACTTTTAATGAATTAACATAGTCAAGTTGGTGAAACGAGAATACAAAAGGCAAACAGATTCATAGCAAGAATATACACAGATTAGTACACAGAATATACACAGAAAGAAGTAAATAGGCATACCTTTTTATATTGTGCTTCCCATTATTTTGCTTGGCAGATTTTTCATTTTTTTACAAACTGAACATTTGTGGCAACCCTGCATTGAACAAGTCTATCAAATACCATTTTCCCAGCATCATTTGGTCACTTTGTGTCTCTGTTTTGGTAAATCTCCCAATACTTCCAACTTTTTCATTATTATTATATTTATTATGGTCATCTGTGATCAGTGATCTTCAATGCTACTACTTTAATAGTTCTGGGGTACCACAAGTTACACCTACATAGGACAGTGAACTTAATTTATAAATGCTGTATGTTCTGACTGCTCCACTGACTGATCAGCTGTTTCCCTGTGTCTCTCCTTCTCCTCAGCCCTATTTCCTGAGACACAATATTGAAACCAATTAATAACCCTACAATGACCTCCAAGGGTTCAAGTGAAAGAAAGAGTCACATTTCTCTCACTTTACATGAGAAGCTAGAAATGATTAAGCTTATTGAAGGAGGCATTTAGAAAGTTGAGGTATGCTGAAAGCTGGGCCTCCTGAGCTAAACAGTTAGCCAAGTTGCAAATGCAAAAGGAAAAGTTCTTGAAGGAAATTAACAGCATTTACTCTAATGGACAGACAAATTATAAGAAATGAAACAGCCTTATTCCTGACATGGAGAAAGTTTGAGTGGTCTGTCTAGAAGATCAAACCATCCATAACATCCCTTAAACCAGAGAAAATCCAGAGTAAAACCTTCAATCTCTTCAGTTCTATGAAGACTAGAGGAAACTGCAGAAGAAAAGTTTGAAGCTAACAGAAGTTGGTTCATAAGGCTTAAGGAAAGAAGCCCTGTTTGTAACAAAAGTGCAAGGGAAAGCAGCAAGTGCTGATGTAGAAGCTGCAGCAATTTACCCAAAAGATCTAGCTAAGATCATCAATGAAGCTGGCTGCACTAAAGAATAGATTTTCAATGTAGACAAAACAGCTTTCTCTTGGAAGAAGACACCAACTAGGACTTTCATAGCTAGAGAGGAGAAGTCAATGCCTGGCTTCAAAGGATGGGTTGACTCTTAGCAGCTAATACAGCAAGTAGCTTTCATTTGAAGTCAATGCTCATTGACTATTCCAAAAAATCCTAGGGCCCTTAATTTTTTTTTTCTAAATCTGCTCTGCCTGTGTTCTATAAATGGAAAAACAAAGCTTAGATGACAATACGTCTGTTTACAACACGGTTTACTAAGAATTTTAAGCCCACTGTTGAGACCTACTTCTCAGGAAAAAAAGATTGCTTTTGAAATATCACTGCTTATTGACAATGTGCTTGGTCACCCAAGAGCTCTGATGTAGATGAACAATCAGATTAATATAGTTTTGATGCCTGCTAACATAATATTCATTTTGCAGCCCATGGATCAAGGAGTAATTTTGACTTTCAAGTCTTATTATTTAAGAAATATATTTCATGAAGCTATATAGTTGCCATGGATAGTGATTCCTCAGATAGATACGAGCAAAGTTAGTTGAAAACTTTCTGGAAAAAATTGACTATTCTAGATGTCATTAAGAACATTTGCGATTTGTGGGAAGAGGTAAAAATATCAATATTAAAAGGAGTTTGGAAGAAGTGGATTCCAACCCTCATAAATGACTTTAAGAGGTTCAAGACTTCAGTGGAGACATTAACTGGAGATGTGGTAAAAATACTAAGAGACCTAGAAGTAGATGTGGAGCCTGAAGATGTGACTGAATTGCTACAATCTCACAATAAGACTTGAATGGCTAAAGAGTTGCTTCCTATGGATGAGCAAAGAAAGTGGCTTCATGAGATGGAATTTACTCCGGTGAAGATTCTGGGAAGGTTATTGAAATGACAACAAAGGATTTAGAATATTACATACACTTAATTGATAAAGGCATGGCAGGTTTAAAGAAGATCGACTCCAATTTTAAAAGAATTTCTACAGGGGGTTAAAATGCTATCAAACAGTATTGCATGTTACTGAGAAACTGTTCACAATGTGAACTGAGACTGTTCATTGATGTCCAACTTTAAGAAATTGTCACAGCCACCCCAACCTTCAGCAACCACGACCGTGATCAGTCAACAGCCATCAACACCGAGGCAAGACCCTCCACCACCAAAAAAATTATGACTTGTTGAAAGCTTATATAATGGTTAGCAGTTTTTAGCAATAAAGGATTTTTTAATTAAAGTATGTACAATTTTAGACATAATATGTTGCACATTTAATAGACTATAGTATAGTGTAAACATAACTTTTATATGTACTGGAAATAAAAAAAATCATTTGACTTGCTTTATGATGCTATTTGCTTTATTACAGTAGTCTCGAACCAAACCCACAATATCTCCAAGCTATGCCTGTATTGGTAAGATAAGGAGATTATTTCTACGGGAGCTTTGGATGGGTTGAATACCTGTGATTCCCTAAAGAATAGTCATGTGGAAGACCATGAACAAAGAAAAGAAACAGTGGACATTTTGTTTCTCAAGAAATATGTCATCTATTTTTTCTTCCTTTCCTTTCATTTAGCTTCTGGAGCACTTTATATTTCTTTCCAATAAGAGTTTTTGTGTCCTCATTCAGTTTATATTCCCTTAAGTAAATCTTCTCTTCAAGCCATTGATTCTGTGGTTTCAAATATATATTCAGTGGCACAGTTTCCTTTTCCTCAAGTCTATTCTTTCTGCCATTTATCAAATGAAGGACAAAATATCACTGCTTTGTTACTGCATTTAATTCTGGATCTCCTGAGAGAAGTCCCCCTTTTTTTTCAGATATGTTTAAGCACTTAAATCTAAACATTAGATAAAGGAAAGATTTAATAAGTCTCATTCAGCTTAATGTGCTTTCAACTCCTGTTATTGAAGCATTAAATGAAGGAACAATCAAAGAAGGGAAAACAGGAGAGACGAAATATGTGGATAAGTAACTAGGAGACACAGATGTTGAGGAATTAGAATTAAGCTGAAAGATGCCCCCTAGTAACAATGTGTTCTAATGTGCAATCACCTGAATTGCCCACCAAAACATACAAATGAGTTGTTTTGCTTTATGAATGCTTAATCCTGAAAACCAGATGTGTGAAGCTATTGTTATGTAGTAAGGAGAAAGTAAGGCACTCCAAATATCCAGTATTAAATCTTTAGAAACTAAAGCCAAATTATGATGTTTGTCATTAACCTCCCCATTTGGCTTTTGCTTTGTTTTGTTTTTGTTTACTAAAATGGTGACTTAAGATCAAAATTCAAGTTATCTATTTTAGATCTCTACCCGCTTGTGCAATTTGCCTGCCCTCAATTCCAAACCTTCCAATGCCTCCAACAGCTTCTTAAAACAGTGTCAATAGTAGTATTATGTTAATATTAAAGTTCAGCCTGGTATATATATCTGGATTTATTCAGACATAGTATTCACTTGCTCAACTAGTTTATTAAATCATTACTTCATAAATATTAATTGAAAACTTTAGTTCTATATACTGTGTTGTGGTCTCAGATATAGCACTTTTTTTTTTTTTTTTTAATTTTTTTTTTTTTCAACGTTTATTTATTTTTGGGACAGAGAGAGACAGAGCATGAACAGGGGAGGGGCAGAGAGAGAGGGAGACACAGAATCGGAAACAGGCTCCAGGCTCTGAGCCATCAGCTCAGAGCCCGACGCGGGGCTCGAACTCCCGGACCGCGAGATCGTGACCTGGCTGAAGTCGGACGCTTAACCGACTGCGCCACCCAGGCGCCCCTATAGCACTTTTAATATTAGTGTCCCTCCGAGTAATTGTTCTATGCCTTTAAACTTTTCCTGATTTTTCATCTTATTCTTTTTTATGATTGCATTAATTAAATTTTTTTCTGTGACTTCTCTTTATTTTGTTTATATCTCCTCATTCCTCTCCTCTCCTCATACATTATTCGTTGTTTTCTATGTCATATATCATCTCCTCAGAAATCTGGTTTCTCCTCTCACATTCTTATTATATGCATTTTATCATCTCCTTTTGCATACATCAAGGAAAGCCTCCCAGTCACTAACTCATTCAATACTCACTTATTTTCTAATACTTTATCTATGTGTATTTTCCCTGTGTATGTGTATATATATATATTTTATATATATATAATATATATATATATACGTCTATACATATATGTATATACGTATATGTATAGACGTATATGTATAGACATATATGTATAGACAGATATATATATATATATATATATATATATATATATATATATATATGTTCTAAAATACTATGTAGGGCGCTTGGGTGGCTCGGTCGGTTAAGCGTCCGACTTCGGCTCAGGTCATGATCTCACAGTCCGTGAGTTTGAGCCCCGCGTCAGGCTCTGTGTTGACAGCTCAGAGCCTGGAGCCTGCTTCAGATTCTGTGTCTCCCTCTCTCTCTGACTCTCCTCATTCATGCTCTGTCTCTCTCTGTCTCAAAAATAAATGAACATTAAAAAAAATTTAAAATACTATATATATATATTATATATAACATATGCATATATAGACATTTTATTTATATTTTATTTACATTTATTATATATACATATATGTATATGTGTAGAATACACATGTATATAAACATAAGTATATATAAAGCTCTGAAGTTCTGTAACATCATTCAATCCACCTATATATATATCAGCCTATCTCTATATATTAAATTTATATGTATAAATATAATACACATATAAAATACTATGCTTAGTTGCAATATTTATGTGTACATTTGTGTTTGTGCATGTATCAGCAGTGTGTGAGTGTGCATATCCGGTTTTTCTTACTTTTCTACCCACTTTTCCTTCTCATTTTCTTGCCTTTCCTCTTTTGAATCATAAACTGAATAGTTAAAGACCTAGGTAGATTTAATGGGTATAAAACGGAGGTGGCTGAGGTACATTGCTCCGTGTCTAAACATGTTGGAAAAGTTGGCAGAGCTAATCTAGGAAAAATGACAATGGCTCTGCTCCTCTACTCAGCTGTGAATAATACTGGGCATCATTCCCAAATGGCAGTTCTTTCTACTCCCCCTGAGTACAGTTAGCCACACATGCTAAAATAATTTTTCCTTCATTCAGTGGCCATATTAGGTTGGACAATTCATCATCATTCTAATGCAACATGTCAGGCATTCCAAAACTCATTGCTATACCCAGCATTAAACTGTCATGTCATATCCCAACCTCCTGTCCTCAAACCTGTCCTCAAACTAAGGGGAGAGATGCATGGATCAGAAAGGATGAAAAAGGGATTTGTCAAGGTTAGGTAATACAGAGCTCTCCTTCCTAAAGGAGGAGGAAACGAGCTGGAACATGCCATCCTGGCTGTCCTGGCTGGAGACCACCACTTGGAAATGAAGTCCAAGCTGAGAGGGTAAATCCTGGCTAGCAAAGCCAGTCAGCTGCAAACCTTACTTCCTTATGGAGAATTCAGCTTCCAAAGAACGTATCATAGCAGAATGATTAAGAGTATAGATTTGGAATCAGACTGGTCATGTTCATATCCTCAGCTCTAAAACACTGGGCAAGCTACTGTAACTTTCTCTACCTCAGAAAAGTAGGAATAGTAGTATCAGTACCAACCTTACTAGGACTGTTGTGCATATTAAACAGTTTAACATTTGTAGGTATTTGAAACATATTAAGTACCATATAAGTGATAAAGTGAAGAAATACACTGACAAGTTCAAATGCATCCTTTGTGAAGAAAATCAGATTAAAAGTCTATTTAGCCCCTTACATCCTCTAAAGCTTCTACTCTGCCATTCCCTTTAGCAATAGTTTTGCAAAAATGTTTTTTTAAATAAGCACCTTCAATTGAATAACTAGCTAGCTATGTAAAGCAATGATGCTTAAGTGAGAAAGAGACACACAACAGATGGTAAGAAGCATACAAAAGGAAATTAGAGAACAAATTTAAAAGAATATGGTTATTTAAAGAACTAGAAAAAAAACTAAGTGGAGTTCTGTTTGTAAAGAAATACTGTAATGAAAAAAATGTCTGAAATGATTTAGATTTAGTTTCAAGCTTTATTAAAGTGTTTTATTTTCTATATGGAGAATCTTAAGCTGAGAAGTTAAAATATTCGGAGGGACTTATGGTTATGAGTGATTAATATTAAAATAAGAAACAATCTGGGGTTTTGACACTATTTGCCATAGGAAAACCATATTACTTAATACACTTGTGGAAAATCATTAAATGGTTGGGATACATTTAGCTACTGATGGTGGGGTGGGAAGAGCCTTATAAGTTAAAGTGTAAGCATACTGGTACAGTAACCAGATTAGGCTCAAGATAAAGTCATTAACACTGAATCCCATATCAACAAACCAGAACTTAAATTTTCTGTGTTCACTTGTCCCAGAAAAGGAAGGCCTAGGTGAACCAATCAGTGCTTGCCTACTCAGCATATGTTACATGACCCAGTTGCAAGACTTCCTTTCACTGCATATAAACGAAGGTACTTTGGCTTTAATCAATCAGCAAATGCCCCTATAACTTCCCTATTCCTGCTCAATTTGGTTTGGCTCAATTTCCTTTGCCTTGTGTAGCTCTTCAGAACTCCTTTCTGCTAGAATGATGCTGCCCAATACACGAATCACTGAATAAAAGCCTACTGGGTCAGGAAATTGTTGATTTTTTTTTCCCCATGGAGGAGTGACAGTACAACTTGTATTTAGCTCTTATTTCTCATTTTTAGTTTCAGATTTCTTTTTTTAGGAAGAGGTTTTCATTCACTTTGGACATAAATTTCTCTTCTAGCTGACATTTGATTGATTTGTTTGTAAAAGGGGTAGATAGAACCTGGAAATCAATAGTAAATTGGGTGCCATATCTTCAATACATTCACTATAGTACACCATATACATTACAACACATACAGTAATATTTAATTGTTATCAACTATGATATGTTATTCCTCAGTCAGTGGTCTGTTTGTATAGTCATTGCTTTCAAAATGTTGGTAAGGAGCACATGCATCCTGGGATGGAGGAAAGACATGCACTAGAGACTAGACGTTAAAGATGTGGTCCCCAGTGCTCAAGGACTGAGCACTTGATTTCCAAAAGAAATCAAAACATTGTGTTACTAGAAAAAAGAAAGAAAGAAAGAAAGAAAGAAAGGAAGAAAGAAAGAAAGAAAGAGTGTTATGAGAGCACAGGACGAGTTTACCTAATTCTGACTGGGAGTGGATGAGAGGTTTCAAATGGTTTTCCATATGGAAGAAGTAATATCTGTGCTATGTTTTTAAGCATTAGTAGAAACTGGCCTGGGAAAGACCATGAAGAAGGGTTTAGTAGCCAATAAGAGTTAAGAACAAAGTACTAGCATGATGTAGGGGTAGCATGATCTGGTGAGAAATCAGGTTGAAGAAGTTTTGCTAAGTAGTCTGGAATTTAAATTTGCCTATTTAGAGGTAATGGGAACCTTTCAGAGTAATGATCTGTTTTGTACTTTAAGAAAAGGAACAGTGTGCAAATAAGTTTGAAGGAAAGTTCTCTTTAGTAATTTGGATAAGATGGTGAGTGCCTGAATTATGGCAATAACAAAAAAAATGGCAGAAGGAAATAGAGTAAAATTCATTAAGGCAATCAAAGTCATTAGATGTGGTAACTCACTGGATGTAGATTAAATTTAATACTAGCTCTTTCTGACTTCCATTACTAGGAAAGTCATTATTACCATCGCTAATAAAGGAAGTGGAAAAGGAGGAAGAAACTGAATCCAGGGTTTCAGAAACTGATTACCATGAGAATCCTGAAATAGCTAAGAGGAAATGTTTGATAAGTATGTTTGGAATATGCAGTTTTAGGCAGTGAGATTTCTTTTATTCTCCTCATATAATTTATGGAAATAATTTCTTCCTCTTATGAATTATAAGAAAATAATTTCTGTTGTTCTATATATTTATTGTTGGTACACAAAATATATTATGGTCTTTCACTTGAAGAGAGAATGGTATTGCTTAAACGAAAAATTAAAATTGGTCAACTAAGTCATTGCGAAGATTTCATCTTATTGGACTCATGATATGTCAGTCATCATGTTTTTGAAAATAAATTAGGGACTAGTAGCATTCCTCAGGCTAAAATCAGTTTACAGTTGTGGCACACTAGAGGAGTAACCTTTTCCAATATTCAAAGCCCACTGAGTCATTTAAAATAATAAATGATGAAACTGGGGTGCCTGGGTGGCTCAGTAGGTTGAGCATCCAACTTTGGCTCAGGTCATGATCTCGCAATTCACGAATTCGAGCCCTGCACCGGGCTCTATGCTGACAGCTCAGAGCCTGGAGCCTGTTTTGGATTCTGTGTCTCCCTCTCTCTGCTCTTTCCCTGCTCATGCTCTGTATCTGTCTCAAAAATTAATAAACATTAAAAAAAAACTTTTATTAAATAAAATAAAATAATAAATGATGAAACTAAGTGTAAGCAAAAATAAAAGCAGCTGAATATAGCTAGTTTTGAACAAATTAATGGTGATAAGAGTTTGGAGAGGGTAAGAAGAATGCTGAAAATCTTCAAGCAGGACAGAAACACAGTCTCTAAGCCAATGTGCAGCCGGATTTTGGAAAGCAGTGGTGCAAAATTCATTCACATCCAGGCCTACGCATTCACTATTAGCTTAACTTATGTTACTTTTCCTGCAGTCTACTGGGAATGCAACCTTGCTTCTGGTGGACTAAGGGAAAAAGAGATTTTTTACTCCCACACATAGAATAAGATCTACAGACTATAGTGCTAAAGCAGTGAGTCAATCAATTACCTGGGCCAGAGAACTAGGAAATAAAGTACATAATCAGCTGAGAGTAAAGCTAAAACTTAGAGGAGATAGTGAACAACTTAGAGTAAAGTGAAAGCCTAGGAGAAAGGCAGGGCCATCTGTGATTCTGGATCTGTGAATGCATGGGGTAGACCTAACTGAAATTTCATTCATTCATCCATTCATTTAAATAACTACTGAATGCTTACAGTGTGCTTGTTGCTTATGCAAGCAGATGGAGTTACTATAGTGGAAGAAGCACACAACCCCTGCCCTTTGGAAGCTTTCAAACCTTACTTACATGTTATATTTAAACATAACAACTGGCACAGTTTGAAAAATTTAGATAGAAGTAAAACACGGTGCCAAGATGTGCTAGCAAGATGCACTTCCTACATCACTCTAAGATTGACTGCATTTGAAATATCAGAAAAAAGGACAAGATGGAGGCTGTAAATAAGAATATTCCCAAAATAAAAATCTTTGGTATTTTCTCCCTGGTATCTAAATGAACTCTTCCAAAGATAGAGCAAAAAAAGCACAAGGTGGTAATCAGGAAGTACTAAAAAGTCATTTGAAAATATAACATCATTTTTGTTAAATACACATTAGTTTTGAAAATATACAATTAAGATAAAAATACAAGAAAAATATATATTTAAGATTAAATATGAGAAAACAGTAACAATTTTTATAAGAATATTGTGAGAATAAACTTCATGACATTTGCAAGTACCCAAAACCTTGTGGGGAAGGAGGGGGGGAGACATCTTTTGAGAAGTTATTTATGGGGAATCTGTAGAACTGGGACCCTCATACAATACAGATGATAGAAATTAATATAATCTATCTTAAGAGCAATTTGGCTTTATTCATCAAGTGTAATAAAAATGTATGTATACCCTTTGATCCAGCTGTTGCATTTTTATGCCAAAAAATGGAAAGTAGACAAAGATGTTCACTGTAGGTTTATGATAATTAACACGGCAAACAAAAAAATCCAATAATGGGGGGAAATTAAGCAAATAATGAAATCACATGATAAGGTATTATGCTACCTATAAAAAGTCATATCACCACAGAAAATGAAATGTTAAGTGAAAATTACTTAACCCTCTTTCACTTATGTGTGAGCATAAACAAATGTGATTAGTAGAGAATAATTAAATGGAAATACTTCAAAATGTAAATTTGGGGGTGGCTAATTTGAGCTCAAGGATCATGTGTTATTATGTTTCTTTCATTTTGTAATGTCTAAATTTTTGGCAGTGAGCACATGCTAATTTTATATCAGAAAATGTGATTATATATTGAATAATTTGATATTAAAATACTTTTTAAGTTAGAATATCAGACAATACATGGCTAAAGATAGAAAGTGGGGAAAAATCAATTAAAAATAGAAAATAAATATAAAGGTTACAGGATTTTGTAAGTGTTGGCATGAAATAACAATACACACTAAAATATTAAGAAGTAAAAGGTTATTGAACAATTTTATCCCATAAAAAGAGAAATTTTATTTAAAATGCTTTCAATTGTAAAGCTGCTAGCCAGTTAAGATACATCGTTTGGCTTAAGAGATTCTCTGCTAAAGGAGCAACTTTTTTTCTTTTCTGCAAAACTTCACAAAGAAAACACTTAAGTCACATTTATATTTAAATGCAACACTGAAATCAGGATTCTATGTGACTCCTAAAAACAGATAATGAGATGTTGAAAATATAACCTGCTTTTTCTTCAGACATTTCTAACTACAGTTCAACTTGTCTCCTGCTAGATGAAGCATAACCCCAGAGAGCAAAGTCACACTTGAGATGGGAACTCTTCTACCTTCAATGTCATTCAAAGGAGGCCTCAGAGAAAGTTCCGTGTTCTTTTGGCAGCGGTCACCTCTACTTTTATCTTCAGACCTAAAAAGGAGTATTAGGAGGTCCCGCTGACCCATGCAATTCCCCTTTCAAAGGCAAAACGATTGTATAGTATCTGACATGATGCTTCACCTAAAACTATTTGTTGAAGGAGTCCTTAAAATGTAAATCTAGGATGTCCAGATGTAAATATGCACTGAATTACAGTTAATCTCAGTTTTGAGCTTCCAATGATAAAACAAATAGATCCTATTTTTGAGATGCATAAATCAGTTTGCCTAAGGTTTACATCTGGATACTACCTAATTACTAAAGCTCACTGTATTTTTTTATGCAAAAAAAAAAATGGTGACATTATGAAAATCTCTGGAGTCTGGGAGAAAAAAAGAATTGGCTCTTAAAATTTAATAAAACCTAAGAATACTAGGCTAAAAGCAGGTTTCCTGTCAGTATGACCAAAAGTTCCAGGCTAGAGAGATGGGAAGTTCTTTTGTTTAATTTTTTTTCTCCTTCATCATGTTTGTCTTTCATGAAACTCCCCTGCAACACTGTCCACATTGAGGCAAAAGGAAGAAGGAGCTCAAGCATGGGAAAATGTTCCTGACTGTATTATGGAATTATATGAGTATATCAATCCTATAAATATGCAGGTACACTTCATGTATGTGTATATGTGTAGATTTATTTATACATATATAACTCACATATCTGATTTTATGTTCCAGCTGCAAATGGTTGCAAACTTATTACACAAAATACCGTACAGGTCCAAATACTTCTGTTACAGATAAAGGTTACCAGGTATGAAGTGACTATAAGAAAAGTATACTTTTGAAGCATAACAGTATAAAAAAGGATAAGGTATAAAAAAGACTTTGCTTTTTAAAATTATGCATAATTATAGGTCTCTAACTAGGAAAACTATTAGATAAAGTTTAAAACTTACCTTGAGAATAAGTTTCTCATACCCTTGCTAGAAATGAAGCCTTGGGGTCGGCTCCAAAGCATATTCTATATTAGTGTTATTCAGAGTGTGTTCGTTGAACGTTTTAGTTTTGATCCATGGTTAAATAAATACAGAAATTGAGAGGAAATGATTGAAAACTTCAACAACAATTTTACACATAATTTTATTTTCATTGGATCTAATAATAAAAAGTCTTAAATAACCTGCCACTTCTCTACAGGAGCTTCCAGAAGTCAGCTCCCACATAAACCACCTGAATTCATATATTTGTCTCAAGTTCTGTTCCTGATACTGGACAGTTGGTATGGTCTACTCTTACATCACTGGCATCTATAACGATGCCAGACATACAGGAGCTGTTCTATAAAAATTAATTAAGTAGTGTTTACTTTATTAAATTTTGGATAACCTTGGACAATTCAGTCCACTTCCCTGTGCCTCGGATTCCATATATATATGGATGAGTTTCCTCATCTACCCAAGTGTCCTGACAGGGTTTTTTTAATACCCCCTCCAAAAATAAAGGTCCTACTAAAGATTTTCAGCAAAGGAATCTAGGTCCTTAACACACTAATGTAGGTCCTTGAATCACAAAGACCTCCTTCTTTAAAGTGTACAGCCAAACAGGGGTGCCTGAGTGGTTCAGTAGGTTAAGTGTCCAACTCTTGATTTCGGCTTGGGTTATGATCTCACAGTTCTTGAGATATGCACTCTACTGCACTGACAGCATGGAGCCTGCTTGGGATTCTCTCCCTCTCTCTCTTTCCCTCCCCCATGCACATGCTTTCCCTCTCTCTCTCCCAAAGAGATAAATAAACATTTAAAAAATAAATTAAAATGTACAGCAAAACAAACTTTCTCCCAGAAATGTCTTCTTAAAAGAAAGAAAATTAAACAGGAAACAAGACCACCTTAGAAGTCTCCATTTCATTTGCAACCTTCTTCATTTATCTCCTTACTCTGTGAATGAGGGGTTGTCCCACGATTCCATCTTCAGGTCTTTTTTGTACCCACTGCCTAGGTGATATTATCCAGGCTTATGGAATATATTGATCATTCCTAAATTTTTATTTCTTACCCCAACTTCTCTCATAAACTTGAGATGGAAATATCCAACTTCATGCTCAACATCTCCAATTGAAAGACATCTCCATAACAAGGGCCTGAAAATCAGTATGACCAGAGCTCCTGAACAAGCAACTCTTGAGCAAACATGCTCTTTCCACAGACCTTCCCATTTTCGATTTGTGGACATTCCATCCTCCCAGTTGCTTCAACACTGGTATCGTGCACCTGGATTTTTATGATAGCCTTATAATTTGTCTCTCTGGGGCTATTCTCCTTGCCCAGCTGGTCTCTTCTCTAATAAGTAGCCAGAGTAACATTCTTAAAACCTATCACATCACTCTATCCCAAAGTATCTAATAGCTGCTCCTTTCATTTAATGTTAAAGTCTAAGTCCTCCAAATGTCTGTATTTTCCATCCTTTTCACCTCTTTGACTTCATCACCTTCATATTCACATGGCACCACTCAGAGCTCTGCAATTCCTTTAACACATCAAATATGCTCCCAACCTAGGGCATTGCTTGAAACACTCTTCAGTTATTATTTAGTCTGTGTTCAAATATCATCTATCATTTAGGCCTTCACATACCATCTTATATGAAAAATTACCCCACACCTTGTCTCACCACCTGATCACCCCAAAATGCCTGTCTTTTTTCACAACTTGTCTTTTGTATAACTTTTTACAGTATGACATATATTTACTCATTTATTTGTTTATTGTCTGTCTTCTCCTACTAGAATGACAATGCTATGAAATCAGGGAATTGTTTTATTTACTGCCCCTCCCCGTACCAGCAACTAGAATAGTACCTGGCACCCAGTAAGTTTTCCAAAATATATTTTAAATAAATCATGTGTGAAGGGGAGAAATCATCTGACTCTCTTCGGTAATTGTCCTTCAAATTAACCACCATTACTAGCATAAATCAATATTCCATGCAGCATTAACCTGTCCACATATACACTGTAACTATATATCAAAGGAGAAGAAATTTTAAATTATTATATGATTTGGGAATTACAGAGTCTTAAACAGAGACAGAGAATTAGAAAGCAAAGTTCCACTTAACTCAAAAAGTAAGAGACAAATATTGTTTAAATGGTGACTCCAATTAAGCTTTACTCTTATACAGTGACAACTTCTTAAATTTTAAATCTGTTTCCCATATCGGTATGTTTGAGGGAAAAGCTTCATTATTAAATAATTATATGCCCTTAATATTATAATATCTCAGACTTACAAGGATGTGTGATCCCATAAATAGAAAAATATCTGAACAAGTTAAACTAAACAAGATTTTTGAAAGCATATGCAATAATTACATTGTAAATACACATTGACTAAATCACAATTATTAATTTCCTGGTTAAAAAAACTCATCTAAAATCTGCATAATAAATTCCTTATTAATATTGAGTCCACCTATGTAAAAGTTAACCCAATTCCAACTCAATATTTATAAGGGCAAGTATGTTTTAAAATATTCAAAGAGATTTTCACTTGGACTTTTTTTCCTGCCACATCATTTCTAAGTTGCTGTAGGCTACCTTTCACTAACAGTTGATGTGACAGATTGCTGTAATTTTCAAATTGCTAAATACTTCTGTCAAGCCCCTTAAGGCATTTTCAGAATTTAGTTCTTGGATTTGTTGGGATGATTTCCAGGCTCTCCTTTTTGATGGGGATGAGGTGAGCAACAGCTTGAAACTATGATTCATTTCTGTTTGAGTTTCTGTCAGATACGTGCAGAAAAAAGAAAATGACTAATCACCTGCTAAAAATGGCAACAGATGCCATAAGCAAAATTTCATTCATCCTGTTAACTTTGGTTCTGATGTAAAAATCATTTAATTAAAAGTCTTAGTTAAAATATCATTTTTTAAAAAATAACATCTGCTTCTAAAATATGAGGTAATGAATTTTATGCTCAATATTTTAAAGTGCTTTACAATGATGTTCTTCTGTATTTAAGTTTATACATACCAACACACAGATCCATAGAGATCTATTTTGCAGTCCCATAGGAGTATACATGTAATATATATGCTTTGAACTAAGGGCTAATAATTTATACATAAATTAAGCATTTTTGTCTTTGAAAAGTCCTAATTGTGTTATGGTTACCACATCTGGTAATATGAAATCGTCATTAATATTTTTATTTAATGTTTTATACCTTTGGCATTCTTTTCTTTAAATTTTTTTATGTTTATTTACTCATTGAGAGAGAGAGAGAGAGAGAGACAGAGCACAAGCAGGGGAAGGGCAGACAGAGAAGGAGACAGAATTCTAAGCAACTCCATGCTGTCAGCCTGTACATTGTACATTCCAAGCAGGAACTCCAATCCCACAAACTGTGAGATCATGATCTGAGCCAAAATCAAGAGTCAGAAACTTAACCGACTGAGCCACGCAGGAGCCCCTCTTTGGTATTTTAAGTAAATTTTTGTTCAATGTTCCTTTGACTTTCTATGGAAAGTCCTGGAAAAACAGGAAAAACAGATCAATTTTGTGATTCAAAGCAGCACATTGATAAAATAGCAGATTCCAAAAGTCTTCCCAAGCCAAGCAGTGGTCAATGGAGTTTCCCCTCCCTCCACCCCCATAAAGTACTTTTGGAGACTTTGTTCACAATCCTTGAAGTAGATGGCATAGAGTGGAACTGGATAAGGACAGGGGAGAGAGAGATATGGAAAGAAAAGAGAGAAGAAGGGATAATGGTAAGACTGTTTCTTATCTATCCCCTATGTCAAAGCAAGGAGGCTGTAATAGTATTTCATGAGTCAATGACTATGTAAGGTATCCATAAAGACCATCATCCTTTTTGGCCTGAAAGTAGGGCTAATGCTGGACTGGCTATCTCCCCTCTTTTCCAACTATTACACAAGCTTAGGAGCCCATGTGGAAGAAAAGCTGTGATCTCACTGAGGAAAAAAAAAGCCTGTAAAGTTAATACTTTACCATCCATTACTACATCTGCATTACTTAATGTTGTTTGGCGAGCTTACGTGTCCCATTTTACAATAAGGAAACCAAGACTCAGAGGCAATAAATAATTTGACAGAGGACAAATAACTAATGAGTGGTAGAGTGGGAATCTACCTAGGGCTTCTGACATTTAATCCAATGGTTGTTCTGCTAAATACACTTAAACATGTATCCCTGACATTTTGTAGATGGAAAATATAAAGTTCACAAAAGTCAGGTGACTTTCAAAACATCAAAAATCTAAATAAAGTAGTATTCTCTTATTTCAAATCCAGTAATATATGCTTAACGTCAAAAAAGTCTCTTGAATTTTTGAGCCACATATATCTCTGAAAAAAGATACAAACTAGATAATCTCCCAGGTCTTTTTAAGTTCTAAAATGCATACATTTTTTGATTCTATATTGGCTATAACTAAATTCTTAAACTGGTTGATATTATCAAGAACACTTCCAAACTGCCATGGATAGTGTTAAATATTATTGCTATATTGATAAGCACATTATTTCAGTAAATAAAAAAATGTGGAGATGGGGAGTTTACATTGGTTAGGACCTATAGAAATGGTTCCAGGAATGGCTGACTAATGCCAATATTAGTCATGATTCAGAAAAAAAATACAAAAGTAGGAATTTGTCAAAATTAAAATGCATGCAGTGATTTTTCTAAACTTGGAATAATAATTCTTTCTCTTCTACCTTTAATGGCTAATTCATTTGAAACTCAGGAGGCAAATTAGTGAATATTCTACACTTATTATGAACCAAATTTTAGCTGTTAATATCCTAGAAATTGATGGCAAAATACATTAAACAGGCCTGTAGTAAGTTATTCAAATATGACAAGGTAAAAACCAGTCTTCTGTTCAACTTATATAAGAAAATTAATTTGTCAATGAAATGATAGAGCATATAATCCCAATGAGAGCCCAGGAATTATGATTTCAATTATTTAAAAAATCATCCCTCTGAATCTTGAAAACTAAGACAGTAAGTTTAATTTTCTTTTTTTTTATATTTTTAAATTATTATTATTTTTTAGAGAGAAAGAACATAATCAGGGGGGAGAGGCAATAGAAGAGAGAGACAGAATCTTAAGCAGTCTCCATGCTCAGTGTAGAGCCCAATGAGGAGCCCTATCCCATGACCCTGGGATCATGACCTGAGCCAAAATCGAGAGTTGGATGCTCAAAAAACTGAGGCACCAGACACCCTATTAAATTTAATTTTCTGATAGTATAGTTTTGTTAAATGAACCACTATTTTGGAACTAGTTTTATATTTATTTATAAATACAAATATATTAGTTCTGAGACTTTTTTTTTCTTTGAAATGCATCTTGCCACAAGATGGAGTACACCCCTAGCAATAATTTCCAGGAACACTATGGCAAAGCCTGATGCATTAGCATTACACATATGCACATACACACTCATACACACACACACACACACACACACACACACACATTTAGCAATATTTTACTTTAAGATTAATATAAGAGAAATTAAAAATGAAAAAAGCCAAGATTTATTACCAAATAAACGCATCAATTATATAACTTATTGCCACTGTCAGTCTATTTTTAAAATTATTTTTAAAATTCATTTTGATGGAAATAAGTGTGTTTATTTAGGAGACCACCAATTATACAACAGCTCAATTACACTGCTGGAGAAGAAGCTTTCCATCAGGGTGTTCTGACTCCCATGTTTTCCTTAGAAATGGTTAAGAACTGTCCTCCTTACTTCAAGCAGACTCTAATAAGTGGGGATCAAAATATCCTAGTATCCATCCACTTCAAGAAATCAATGAGGATACTTGTTACATAAAAATTTTAACCTTACACAGCATCTCCTCAAAATAATGCTTACTGTAAAGTAAAATAAAAACGCATTGATTACACCTATCTTTTGGAATTCATCCAAAACTTACTGCTTAGTGAAGCTTTTTCTTATTCCCCCACTAGAGTTAGATCTCTCTTTTTTCTGCACCCATAGAGCACTTCACCCTTATATATATAAATACATATATCCTTTGATTCAGGGTAGGCCTTCTGGTGTTATTATTGTAGGGGTACCATGGAGATAAATCCCTGACAATGTCTTTGACAATTGCCCCACTTTTCTTTCAAAAATTTCCCAAATCAGAGCATTCCCATGACCAGCATGTCCTAGATTACCAATCATACAACTATGGATGAAACTCTGAGCTACAGTGAGTTTATGATGCCCTCCATAAAAGCAAAGGACTTCTACCATTCCCTAATCACCTGATTACATTACTCTGTTTACTCAACTATATGAATGTGCCTGGAACGCTATAAAATTTGCATTTTAAGATCATGCCTAATATTTTTCCTTTGTTTCTTTGTGGTTAGGTCCAGCATCATCATTTGAATTATTGCAGTCAGGTATTATGGATCAAAATTGCCTACCAGAGTACAAAATTAATGACAGAAAGAGAATTCATCACAGGGTCAACAACTCATATTGCAGAATAAAAAGAGTTTTTGATATGTGGAGCATTAATGCTTGCTGACCTAGAATCAGCAATTCAGTTTGATGCTTTAACCCACTTTGGGTAAGACCAGGTAAATACACTCAGATCTGAGGAAAAATAAATATTAACAAAGGAAATATATAAAAGACAAATGGAGAAGCAATAAGTTAGCACTACAAGGGATTGTGTGCAATTAAAGCACTTAACATTTCATATTAATGATGTATTTATATATTTATCTTGTCCTTGAGGGCAAGACTATATTCACTTATCTCTACAGTCTCCTCAACTCCACTTTGGGCCCAGAATGGTACTTGTCACATAGTATGGAAGGCAATTAATGCTTACTGAGTGGGTGCAAATTCTACTGACCAGATTCTCAAATGGCCTCATAGGATAGCCATACCAGGATTAATTACTCATAGTTAACATACTGAAAAAGAATTTTTAAAAATTCAGTTAGTAAAAAGGTTTAGTCTTTATATACTTGAGGTTATATAAACATGCATAACAAAATAATCATTTGTGGGGTGCCTGGGTGGCTCAGTCAGTTAGGCAACCAACTCTTGATCTTGTCTGGCGTCATGAACAAGTTCATGAGATTGGTTCATGAGATTGAGCCCCGTGTGTGGCTCTGTGGTGACAGTGTAAACCTGCTTGGGACTCTCTCTCTCTCTCTCTCTCTCTCTCTCTCTGTCTGTCTCTCTCTGCCCCTCCCCCTCTTGTGCTCACACTCTCTCCCTCTCAAAGTAAATAAATGAAACTTAAAAAAAATCATTTGGTACAATTCATTCTACAATCTATAGTCCTGGTTCTAATCAAAGACTTGGGTGGGGGTTGCCTGGGTAGCTCAGTCAGTTGAGCTTCTAACTTCAGCTCAGGTCATGATTTTATGGTTTGTGAGTTCAAGCCCCGCATTGGGCTCTCTGCTGTCAGCTTAGAGCCAGCTTCAGATCCTCTGACCCCCTCTGTCTCTGCCCCTCTGCCACTAGTGCTCTTTCTCTCTCAAAAAAAATCAACATTAAAAAGAAATTTTTTAAAAAAGTTGGGGAGTGGGGAATATAGAATAAAATGGAGATTTAAGCTTAATGTTTACAATATTTTGAAGAGTAAAAGTCAGAAAACATAAAATTGAAAGCAATATATAAAATATGTAAATTCTAGAGTATACAAAGGTAGGCAATAATCAACCTTGATTCTTCACATACCATTGTATAGATGCTTCCATTAGAGGAACTGCCATTATGAAATTGTTTATTTCCCATCCCCACAATGAGTACAAGACACACAGATGTTTAAAAATGTTTATGAAATGAATGACAGCACACATGCATGAATCAATGAATAGCTGTCAGTGAAATGTAGAAAGACATCTTCTAGATGATGGGTAATAAAGCCATAAGAGCCCTAACAACTGCAGCCAGGCTGACATAACAGAAACACTAGCTCTGAGATAGCATCAAGTGGTACAAATTCAAATATTGTTTATTATAAAATGAAAATTCAGAAAATAAAATAATGGACTAAAGGTCTATTAAGATTGATCTTTTTGTCACTGTATTTTTTTTTTTTTTTGCTTTCCCCATGTGGGGAAATTTTCTCATTCTTATTTTACTGGATGAAGTAATAACTAGTAGGGCTCTAACTACTAGAAAAGACAGTGAGAATCAATTTTTATTTAGTCTGAACATCATTTGTGATATACAAAACCTACTCATGGTGGCAAAGAGATGGAAAAGATAATCAGCTCTCCAGAGATAAGCAGTTCAAGGAGACCTACAGTAACCAAAGGGTCAACCTATTTTGCCAAAAAGTTTTCTGTACTTGATGCTAAAAGTGAAAAGCAATAAAGGAAAAACAAATTATGTTTAATAAAGAAAGAGCTTAACATTTTATTTTTTTTTTATTTTTTAAGGTTTACTTATTTTTGAGAGAGAGAGAGAGAGAGAGAGAGCGAGCACAAGTGGGCAAGAGGCAGAGGGAGAGGGAGACACAGAATCTAAAGTAGGATCCAGGCTCTGAGCTGTCGGCACAGAGCCCAATGCAAGGTTCGAACCCACGAACCATGAGATGGTGCCTGAGCTGAAATTGGACACTTAACCGACTGAGCCACCCAGGCATCCCAAAACAGCTTAACATTTTAGATGTTAATTTCTTGCTCTCTTTCTGTTAGGTAACATTTTAAAATAATGTATTATAACTAGTTGTTTCTTAAAACAACTTTTTTAAAAGGGGACACTTGGCTGATTTTATTTTTAAATTAGCCAAATAAGTCAAAGGAGAAGGAGGAGATCATTAGAAGGAAAAGGCAGGGGGGTGCCTGGGTGGCGCAGTCGGTTAAGCGTCTGACTTCAGCCAGGTCACGATCTCGCGGTCCGGGAGTTCGAGCCCCGCGTCAGGCTCTGGGCTGATGGCTCGGAGCCTGGAGCCTGTTTCCGATTCTGTGTCTCCCTCTTTCTCTGCCCCTCCCCCGTTCAAGCTGTGTCTCTCTCTGTCCCAAAAATAAATAAACGTTGAAAAAAAAATTAAAAAAATAAAAAGGAAAAGGCAGGAACATCTGATGAAATTACTGCAGCTAATTCTTGACTGGTGCCTGAGATCCCTGTGGGACAATGAGAAAGTCAAAGTTGTAGCTGGAATGCAACCCCAGGAAGAGAATTTTCTCAGAACATGAAACAGTTGCAAGATTAATGTATACTGAAGACTGACACTAAAATTAAAGTAATTTTTATCATTTTAGGTCTCTAAGTTCACCTCTTCAATAGTTACAATATGTCAGACATCACTCACATGGTCAAAATCTCATGCCCTACTAAGGTATACCATTCAATATTGCAGGTAGACACCTCCAGCTGTTTAATAATTAGGTTGAAAGAATTTCAGAGATAGGTTACTAGGAGTGAAAATTACATGACTCCTAAAATTTGATATTGAAATCTTGCCAAGTATAAAATGGAATTTTTTTAATTTTCAAATTAAAAATAATACATTTTTGAAGGTATAATTTTTAGGAGAATAATGACATAATAAAATGTAGAACAGGAATAATTAGCAAGTCACAAGCACTTATTTTTTACTGTGTATTTACAATTGACATCTTGCACAACATTATTATAATAAACGTTTTATATAGACAAAGGCTTACAAGAATTTTATAATAAACACTAGCTTAAGAAATAAGACTACTGGTTCCATGATCATACTCCTGCTTCCCCACTAAAGACCTCTATCCTGAACTTGATATTAATTATTTGCATTATTAATTTATCCTTTTATGCATATATAATACATATATAATCCATACGTATGTAATACTGCTTTGATATAAAATATTATGTAAATACAACATGTTCCATGCATTCTTCTGCATATGTAGTTTTTTTATTCAATCTTATGTTTGTGAGATTCATCCATGCTAATTCCAAAAATTTTACTTTATACATTTTCACTGTCATTGTATGAAAATACTATAATTCACCTGTGTAGCTAGAGACAGACATTTATATGTTTCCATTTTTTCTTCTATACACACTACACAATTAAGAATATTCTATGGAGTGCCTAGGTGACTCAGTCCTGAGTGACCAACTTCGGCTCAGGACATGATCTCATGGTTCGTGAGATAGAGACCTGCATCAGGTTCTGTGCTGGATGCTCAGAGCCTGAAGCCTGCTTCACATTCTGTGTCTCCCTCTTTCTCTTCCCCTTCTCTACTCACTCTGTCTCTCAAAAATAAATAAACATTGAAAAAAATGTTTTAAATAAAATTAAGTCAATTGACTAAATAGCCACAGGACTACTAAAAAACTACAGCAGAGAGTAAATTATTAGTTAAAATAAATTTGGGCCATATCTGTAGATTTAAATCATTTATAACATCTGTCTCTCACATTTACTCAGATAATTACTTGTTCAATCAGCATGTTAAGCCTTGCTTAATGTTAAAGGGAGAAAAAATTCTGAAGTTCAGAAGGAGAATGAATGAAACAGAATTAAAGCCATTCTCATACAAAATGGCATCTGCCTTACAATAACAACTTCAGAAATAAGGTAAACAGGCAACTACAGGGAAAAAGGGTTAAAGAAAATTCCCAAGAATATGTAGATATAGCACCAAGCATGGTATATAAGACATGCTGCCTCATTAAGAGTAATGATGGTAGAAAACTGGACAGAGATATGACAGCAACACAGTAAAGGAAGAAATGTGAAGAGCTTGGAAAAGGATGGAAAATACACATTCTTCTTTTGAGGATGTGAGAAAGAAGGCTATATGGTGACCAAAGAAGTACTCTCAATGTTAGGTTTTTTTCAACATAATGGATAAAATGTAATTATTGGACTAAGAAATCACAGGACTCAGGGTGCCTGGGTGATTCAGTTGGTTAAACACCTTGATTTCTTCTGAGGTCATGATCTCACCGATTCTGAGTTTAAGCCCTGCATCAGGCTCTGCATTGTCAGCATGAGGAGACCGTGTGGGATTCTCTATCTCCTCTCTCTCTGTCACTCCCCCACGCATGCTCTTTCTCTCTCTCAAAAATAAATAAACTTAAAGAAAAAAAAAAGAAACTATGGGACTCAAAACTCTATCAAAACAGGTCATTTGGCCTGTAAAATAGAAAATTCAAGGGATGTGAAAATTGTTGTTTTCAATATATATATATATATATATATATATATATATATATATATATATTCCTTTTTGTACTATGACATGTAGCAAAATAAAGATGAATGGATCTAGCTTACCACAGGACATATTTTGGTCCAGTGCCATACTCACCCTCCACACCAAAATGTCAATAGAAATAGGTCTTAAAGATACATGGATGCTTCCAAATGTCGTGAAGGTTAAACATGGCAGAAATGTTCACTTGGTCAGGTACTTCACTCACAGACAACTGTAAAGCATGCTGATTCACAGAGCTCCAGAGTTCCATAACCAGGGATCATATTCAGCTCAATCCCTTATTATCTATGTGACTTTGTGCAAATTATTTAACCTCTTGACATCTCATATTCCTCCTCTGTAAAATGAAGATAATAAAAGCATCTACCTGATGGATTCATTGTTGGGATTAAAGCATTTATAGAAGTGCCTGTCACATAATAAATATTTTGGGATAATAATATTTATAATTATATTAAAATCATACATAAATCATGATGACGATAACTAACTGGTGTTGGGAAAAAATAGCATAAAAATTTTCTTCTTTTATGAATTAATGGTGCAAATTTAAAATTTCTACCTCCTTCCTACTTACCACCAAGCATTTACCAAAGATAATATCTCATGAGAAGTGAATTAAGAAATAACCCACAGGGATCATTTGTGGGCTTGATTTCACTATCTCATCAGCAATCAGTAAGCAGTCATTATGAAAATTCTCATTACTTTTGTGCCCACTTTTATTGGGCTTCTCGAACAAGGGATTTCCAAATAACATAGAATAATAAAAAGGGGTATTTTATAAGGGTAATTCTCTTGCAAGAAATAGTACTCAATATATTTCAATATGTTGAAATAGTCAATGTGTAATTGTATTAGGTATTTTCATACATCAAGAGAAAGAACATTTGATATTCTTTTCACTCTTATTTTTTTCAGTTTCAAAAAATCAAATCCATGTCTTCTCAACACATTCTGTTAGCGTCTGAATGTTTGTGTCCCATCTCCAAAATTCATATATTGAAGCCTTAATTCAATGTGATGGCATTACAAGGTAGGACCTTAAGGAGATAATTACGTTAAGATGAGGTCATGAGTATGAAGCTCCCATGATGGTATTAGTGTCCTTATAAGAAGAGGAAAAGACACCAGAGTTTCTTCTCTCTTATATTTGAGAATACAGTGAAGAGTCAGCTGTCTGCAAGCTAGGAAGAGCACCGTCACCAAGAACAGAATCTTGCCAGCACCTTTGATCTTAACTGCTCAGCCTCTAGAATTATGAAAATAAATGCCAGTTGTTTAAGCCACCCAGTCTGTGGTACTTTGTTATAGCAGCCCAAGCTGACAATGATACATACTCAGAGCATAATTATAATTCAGCAAAATTCACTTATCTAAGTCAATGTATTCTAATATATTCAGTGCATGTTAACTACAGGCTAAATATTTTCATTGTGTTGGTTACAACTACCTTTTCCAAGTTTCTCATCAACACCCAGAAACAAACACCTTATGGCCTGCTAACTGAGCCTCAAAAAGCTGATCTGAACAATCAACACAATTGTAGGAATTGAAATGTGCTTAAAATTGGAGTTGCTGCTGTCAGTGAATATGCTTAAATGCAAACAAAATCTATGCATACCCATACTGTGTCACTGTGCTCATTGTCAGAAATAGTTTTTCAAGGCTCAGCCTAATCTAAAATGTGCTGCTTAAATTCTGAACCAGTATAAATCTCTAACTAAAGTAGCTGATAAAATGACCTAAATGCAACAAAATGAACCATGATAAATATAAAAATAAGAATATAATTACTATACTTCAAAATGCCAGCAATTCACTCAAAAGCCTTGTATCAGTAGCTAAGACTTAGTTCTCTCTGGAAGTAACCCACATCCAAGGAACCTACAAATAACTATAAAGTTTTATAAAATCTCTAAATGTTTCCAAACAACCAGGAGCACTAGGATATTCGTATTACCAAAGTCCTTCTTTTGCATGCAAGTATTTTGAGAAGAACCAGTGAACTTCCTTGGGCAACTGGTTCTGTCATGAGAACACCATCAATAAGGGATAATGTTTCTTGAGTAAATAATATTGAATGGTAGGTAGTTTTGGTCTTGATAAAGAGCACTCTGATAACTACCGTACCACCTCTGCCCATCATGTATGTATTTGTAGAAGTCAGATGTTAATGCAACCTACTATGTACCATTGATGAGCCCAAATATTCAATCACCTAACATTTATTTAGTGCCTGCCATGTTTCTGGTCCTAAGCTAGCTTCTGGAGTTATAAAGCAAAATAAGAGCTCACATTTTATAAAAGAAAATAGATGTGCAAAAATTAATAAATTAAACGAACTTTGTCAGTCCATAAATGAAAGTATATTTTATGTGTTAGAAGGAAGAAAATGAAAACAACTTCTTGTGTATCAGAGAAGTCGTCTCAGAAAAAAAAGTAACATTAAAAATACTTTCTTAAGAGTTTGGCTAGCAAGTCAGGGAGGGTAAACATATCTAGACAAAGGAACAGCATCATATATTATTGGTAAAGAATGTCTATAAAAATTCATCTCTTTTTTTTATTTTCCATCACTTAACGAAATGACATTTAAAAGTAGCCATTTATTTCTCAATAGGAAATCCAGTGTTCAATCTATAATCTTGGTATTATTATAGGTACTAATGTGTCCAAATCTACTAATATAATGTAGCATTAGCTAGCCTGATTCAGGGTCATTTTAAAATGGAAGCCAAGATAAAGAATTTTAAAAATTCTATGCCTTTCACAGAATTGGTTTTAATATGGCTTAAAGATTTAAAGCAGTGATTCTCAAAGTATAGTCCCTGGACTGCATCATAATTAGCAGGGACTCCTAGAAATACAGATTATCTGGCACCTCCCCAGACCTACTGAATCAGATTCTACAGGGATATAGACCAGAACTCTACTTTTACAAACCCTCTGGATCATTCTCATGTATTTCAAGTTTAAGAATCACTGATTTAAAGCATGGTTTATTCCAGTATTAACAAGCTCATGTCTTGTATGTGTCTCCTATCTTCAGACAGAAGGAAAGCTCAACTCCACAAAAGCCTGACTTGATTATTTCAAGGGCACAAATTCTGTTTTGAACGGATCTCAATATTGTTGCACATAAGTGGCCAAAGTAGTTTATATAAGATTATTTTATTTGACATTGACTGAAGATAATGGGGACTAAAATGTAAATTGGGGACAAATAAAAGAAATGATTTTTTAGAACTATGTGTAGGAGTACTTTTTTCTTATTTAAGTAGATACTATTACAACTTGCCAGTTACGTTGACCTTGGAAAAATCACCTTGCTTCTTTTTGCTTCAATTTCCTCTCGTATTAAGTGGGGACAGAGTAGTTTCAAGCATTAAATAAGTGCATATAAATTATTTAGAACAGTGCTTGGGTTATTCCAGGTCCTAATATTGTTTTTGTTGTTATCTGAAAGAAAAAGTTAGGTGTTCCTTCTATATTTTGTACTTCTATGTTTTGCACCAATAATTTTTAAATTTATTGTAATTGTTCCCTTAAAAATCATAATCAGTCGCTTCAAATAGCCAACTACTGTTATTCCCCACAGCCCATTCTTTAATTAGTTCTAACAGTTTGACACTACTGTTAAGTTGAATTATGGAAGTAGGATCAGAAAGGACTGCTTATTCTAAACTTTCTTTAAGCAGGTTTGAGTTAGAATCGCCTCTAAATGTAGATTTGAATTACAATCATCTCTATATGTTGGTTTGAATTATCTTTCTTAGGTTAGAGAATGGGTATAAAGAGACAGCAACAGATATTTCATGGAGAAACCGATATCAGATAGCTACTTTCTAAATTGTAAGCACAGAGATCAAATGCAAAGTGTATGGTGATGGGGGAGAGGTATAATGGAAATGGTGGGGAAACTGGAAGGTCTTAAAGAAAAACAGACAAGGCAAGCTGGAGCAGAAGGAAAGAGGTAATTTGGATAAGATGCTTGTGCTAGGGCAAGAATGAAAGGTTCAGAAAAATGGCTCATCTCTCATGAGAGAGGAGGAGAGAATAAATTTTACCTACTTCATAATTAAAGATTGGCTGGACTTTTTTTCCTACAATTCATCTTCCTATATGTGAATGATTGTTGTTATCAGTTTCTTATTGCTGTTGGAATAAGTCACCACCAACTTAGTAGTTTAAAACAGCACAAATTTATTATCTTGTAGTTCTAGAGACCAGAATCCAAAATGGGTTTATGGAGCTAAACCAAAATCAAGGTGTCCACTGAGGTGTGCTTCTTATCTATGGAGGTTCTATGGGAAAATCCACTTCCTTGAATGTTGCAACTTCTAGAAACTGCCTCCTTCCCTCAGAACATAGCCTTTTAACTCTACTTTCAAAGTCAGCTGTATAGTATCTTCAAATTCATTTTTTCTCTTTGACTTCCTCTTCCTTAGTCACATTTCATTCTGACTCTTTCTCCTATCTATATAAGAACCCAGCGATTAGGGTGCCTGGGTAGCTCAATTGGTTAAGCGTCTGACTGCTCAGGTCATGATATCATGGTTCCTAAATTCAAACCCCATGTCAGGCTCTGATGTTGACAGTTCAGAGCCTGGAGCCTGCTTTGGATTCTGTGTCTCCCTCTCTCTCTGCCCTCCCCCACTTACTCTCTGTCTTTCTTTCTCTCAAAAATAAACATTAAAAACTTAAAAAAAAAAAAAAGAACCCAATGATATTTTGGGCTCACCCAGCTAATCCAGAATAATCTCATCTTAAAATCCTTGATTTATATGTACACAGTCTCACTTGCCATGTAAGGCTGTAACACATTCAAAGATTGCAGGGATTAGAATGTGACCATCTTTGGGAAGACATCATTTTGTTTACTGCTTTCCAGAATTGTGTATGAATATCTTCTCTGACAATGTCTGATTTAAGTGCAAACCTACCAAGGGCTAGGGCTTGAAATATGTCATCTTCCAAGACTGCTTCAAGATTCATAGAGCTATTAGTCAAGATTATGCAAAGTTTTTCTCTTCTACTTAGTAAACCCACATGCTGCAATTATAACATAATAAATGATTACTATGTATTTGTCTGACAAGAAATGATTCGTTAAAATGGAGAAAAATCTAAGTTGTTTTTTTAAAGGCGTTTTCCAAGGCATCAGGGATGAAAGAGTTACAGCTATATGGCCACAGAAGATATATTTACAATTATTTTACCCATGCAAACATAAAAATCATTCAGTATGAAATGCACAGATTCAAATAAACCAGTTCTTGATGAAAATGGGCTTTACAAAAATTGTTTTTTATGTCATCAAAAAGGAATGTTGTCTTTTCAAAACACTTTCCAGATGAATAGCATATCATAATATATATTTGCTAGCACATAAATAACTGCCTGAATACAAAAAGATGGCAAGCACATATAAAATTTGAAGATATGTGTTACAAATAAAGGATATTTTATGATTCACTGCTGCATCTAATTTTTTGCCTCTATGTATCTCTTCCCAGTATGACGTCTGAATATTAAGATAATTCCTGTAGGTTTGGCATCTAATGTTAGATTCAATGGTACAGATTGAGAGAACACATGAAAGAAATAGATCATTGGCTAAAAATCAGAAAAGAGAATTCTATTGAAACCGAAGTAGGAAAACAAAGGCCATCTCAATTATTCTTTACCACTTGAATAATTATTGAAACAACAAGAAGGGCAGTGAATACATTGAATAAAAACTAAAACAAATTTAAAAGACCGACATCATATGGCACCTACAAGGTGATGATGTGAAGAACATAAAACTCCACGAAATTAGCAAATACAACAGGAATAATAATTTAGATGATTAAGATGTTGTGAAAACTAATTTAAAGAGCAAAGTTCAAGTATCAAGTAACAAAGGACACTGTTAAGAAATATAAGCAGATAAAAAAATGAAATCATTTAGAAAGAAGCTATCTTCAAAACTTGGAAGACTAGGATGCAGTTATGTACTAGATGGGACAGTGATAAAGCTGAAAAATGTGCATTCAATTGTCAATGACCTGAAGTTTAAGTTGGAGAGCTAAAAAGCCAAAAACCAATAAATACATACAAGCACGCATGCGCACACACACCCACCCACCCCCCCCCCACACACACACATATCCTACTTGAAAAAACTTGGCTCAAAATGAAAAGCAAAATGATAGGGACAGGTTTTCTCTTCTGAAGTATTTACTAAACACACTCATTTCTAGGAGAAAAGGCAATCACTTTTTTAGCTCTGCACATTTACATGGCAGTGTATCCTACTTACTAATTAATCAAAAGCTGAGATTTTCTTAGAATTTGTATAAATTTCATGAAACATATTTCTATAATGCCTGGTCATGAAATTTCCAATGATGAAATGAAAAACAGAAAAGAAAACTATACATTTTAAAAATATAGTTCAGTTCTGCTTTGAAAATCAACTTTATTGAATTTTCAGTTACTTAATGCCACAATATTTTCCTAACATTGTACGAGAAGGTTAATGTGAAAAAGTTGAATATTAGATTTAGTTATCTATTTGGGATTTTATTTCCCAATTGCTTAAAACACACACACTCACATATACATTTAGTCTCTCTCTCTTTCTCTCTCTCCCAGGTTATATATTGATTTTTAAACATAATCTCTATTGACATATTACCAGAATTTTATGTATGGCCTTTAGTTTTTCTCATATTTATTCATAGTTAAAAATACCTATCATTTGTGTAACTTCCATAAGTATCCAATTGAGCCTAAAAAATGTTATCCTTGGCAGGCTTAATTATTTCCATCTTTATTCTATTTAATAAGTACAAGAAAATTGCTTTTTATTACTTATGTTAGTAATATAATTCTTCCATCGTTAAATTTTTATATAAAATATATATTGAGGGCAATATGAAAATTGCAATTATATATTCAAATAACTATACATGGTTTTTCAAATAAGATAGAGATCCTGCAAACGCTTCACTGTCATCTATCAAGATATACAAATATGGAGTAGCTAAAAATGTGCATTTGAAACAACAAATTTAGCATATAAAAAGCTATTTAGGTGGCAATATACGGTAATGAGTAGACGTGCTGGTTGAATGAAGGACAAGGCCTGTTAAACACTGGTTAACTTGTAAAAAGAAAGATTATTAAAACATTTGTTATATGGACTGGTCAATAACTTAAAGCACAAAATAAATTAGTGTGTGCGAATTTTCCTACATTTTTTAGTATATTTTGCAGGTAATGTATGCATGTGGGATCAGAGGTATGTCACTATAATTCATAAATCATTCTAAAATTTAGTATTTTCTAGATACTGTTTAAAAGATGAAGGAGAGTACAATGATATAATTATTTCCCTTAGAAAATCATAAGCATACGAAACTGGAGGGGCAGAGATGACCAAAATTAAAATGAGGAATTACCTTCAAAACTACCACATGTTTCATAGTTCTGTTATCAGGGTATTGACACATATTCTTAGATGGGTCAAAATCAAAGAAAACTTTTTTTTAACGTTTATTTATTTTTGAGAGACAGAGAGAGACAGAACATGAGCAGGGGAGGGGCAGAGAGAGGGAGACACAGAATCCGAAGCAGGCTTAGGCTCTGAGCTGTCAGTACAGAGCCCGATATGGGGTTCGAATGCAGGAACCCTGAGATCATGACCTGAGCCAAAGTCGGATTCTCAACCAAATGAACCACCCAGCTGCCTCTAAAGAAAACTTTTGAAATCCACAAATTAAGTTGCAGAAGTCTAATTCAATACTTCTACCGAATGTTTGCTCTCTACAACATACTACGCTAAGAACAAGGAAGGCAGAAAGGTGGATACAGCTTCCAGTGATTAAGATGCTCGCAGCTAGGAAGCTTGAAAGCACTCAAGAGGAAAGCTAAACAGAACAATAGGCAACATAAAAATGAAGCAATGTTACAGATTACATTTTTAGCTAATATAGTTCAGTAAATGGCCCAGAAATTCAGAAAACATGTATAAAAACACTATATGTCGAATAAAATTAAGGTTTAGATTTAAGGTAAAATCACTGATTTTTCTTGAACTATTAGAAAAATCTTATTGAAATATTTTTAAAAGATGCCAGTGTAGAATGGCAATATTGGATAGAGTACTAAAAAACCAAACTTCGGCTCTTTGCTTGAAATTTTCTAATTAGCACCACATACAACATCAAAAAATAAGTCCAAATCTCAAGCAACAAAGTACTTATATGAAAACAGGAAGCCAATATCAAGTCACAAAGAAGTCAGGAGATGGTTTTCTGCCTCCTTTTTAAAAACCCATGCCCTACCATCAACTGATGAATGGATAAAGAAATGGTGGTTTATATACACAATAGAGTACTACGTGGCAATGAGAAAAAATGAAATATGGCCTTTTGTAGCAACGTGGATGGAACTGGAGAGTGTGATGCTAAGTGAAATAAGCCATACAGAGAAAGACAGATACCATATGGTTTCACTCTTATGTGGATCCTAAGAAACTTAACAGAAACCCATGGGGTAAGGGAAGGAAAAAAAAAAAAAAAAGAGGTTAGAGTGGGAGAGAGCCAAAACATAAGAGACTGTTAAAAACTGAGAACAAACTGAGGGTTGATGGGGGGTGGGAGGGAGGGGAGGGTGGGTGATGGGTATTGAGGCGGGCACCTTTTGGGATGAGCACTGGGTGTTGTATGGAAACCAATTTGACAATAAATTTCATATATTAAAATAAATAAATAAATAAATAAATAAATACCCATGCCCTAAATGCCATTTTTGAACTCACTGCCTTATTTCAACTAAACTCCTTTACCAGTCTGAATTTTGTATTTCCTGCATTCACAATTAATATTAGTATGTTATCATATAGTATTTATACGTCATAAACAATTTGTGTCATACTCATGTAAAGTTTTCTTTTTTTTTCCCCGTAAATTTGAATGTTTCTTAAGGATTAGGATTGTTTTCAATTCCTGGAATTTCGATACTTCTTTATGCTGGGGAATAGTAAGGAACTATTATTTTATTAAATTCAGAGATTTACACTGTTTTTGAACACTGATACAGGAAGGACATTACACATTAAAGAACTACAAGTGTTACCACTTGGATAATGACTGAGTGTTAGCAAAATGATTACTTAACCAGGGATGTATGTACCTTTAGTCTATGCATGAAAATACTTTTTAAGATCACTGCAAAGATCTGGACTAAACCTACTAATGGTTTGAACAGTGAAGTCAGTGGTCCAAATGACAAAGCACATTTATAATCTTCTATTAAAAATCAGTGCAACACTGTAACATTTTCAGTACATCTTATTTTCCTATTTATTAACCAAAACAGTGACTATGAATTCTTAAAAGAGAAATTAGAAACAAGAAAATATTCAT
The DNA here is from genome assembly GCF_022837055.1 of Prionailurus viverrinus. Taxonomy (NCBI): domain Eukaryota; kingdom Metazoa; phylum Chordata; class Mammalia; order Carnivora; family Felidae; genus Prionailurus; species Prionailurus viverrinus. Next base: position 67,868,119 of record NC_062569.1, on the reverse strand, counting down.
GTTTGTTTATTGCTTCCAAAATTCAAAATATTGAATTCTTTGCTGCATATGGCACAAGTATACTTTTTTTGTTTCTTTTTGCTAGACTTAGATTAAGTATAGAGTATCTAAATATGAAAATACAATGAACTGAGTCTATGTGAGGGCTTTTGGTTTATTTTTTTTCTTATTAAGAAAAGATACCTTTGAGAGGCTTTATTAATCTCTCTTTTTCTCCAGCTTCATTGATATACAATTGACATACAATTGAACAATTTATTAATTATGCATAGAGAAATTATACAAGTCCAAATTATACAAAGAAATATACAAAGAAATTATACAAAGGAAAATAGAGTGAGTTCTACTATTCTAAGATCACTTAAATCACGTGATTCCCTCAGAGTAGTAATCAGAATAATGTAGTCAGCCTTTCTTTTGAGATACTCTGTGTGTCCCTCCCCCACCAAATACAAATAATTTTCATCAGGCAATGTTTAGTGGTACTTGCCAACATCATAAGGTACAATATATATGCTATCTTTGACCTAGAATATTCACTACCGTGGGGATTATGGCTTCCTTATAATATTTTGCCTTGTGTTTAAAATGATAAATTTCATGCACTTGCTTACTCAGCACCCAATAATTAGCCTTTCATATTTCAGCTAGCATTTGATGTCTTTTGGTGTTCCACAAGACAAACCTGGGTCATAAGAATTCTTTCCTAGACACATGTAGAATCATGTTTTGTTCTGTTTTTTTCTTTTTGCCTAGGGAGTAATAATTTTTCTCTAAAGTGTATGAAAAACCTGTTTAAAGGTTATTATCTAAAAGGAAACAGATATAGCACAGAAAAATGTCATTAACATATAAACCACCATTCAGAGCCCAATGTGTGGCTCAATCTCACGAACCATGAGATCATGACCTGAGCCAAAATAGAGTCAAACGCTTAACCAACTGAGCCACCCAGGTGCCCTGATGTTGTAAGAATTTTAAGCCCTTGAAATTTAAAAGTACCATAATATACAAGAAAAAAAAATTCTGACAACATATTGTATTTTAACTAATGATAATTTTCCTGTTGTAAACTCTCACATATTTATTATAGAATTTAAGAAAATAGTAAAAAAAATACACATAAGAAACAAATATAAAATTATCTGTGTCATCACTCTGATGATATACATTCCTAGCATTTTGTGTTATTTCTATCCAGTCTCTCGTGTAGATATTTTTCCATATTGAATCATATTGTAGCCTTTATACCCTATTCTAAACATGTACCAATGAATTCACATTTTAATGGCAATATCACATTAAGGTATAGCACGTCTATATTTTATTTCTTTCTCCAATATAGGCTATTAATTTATCTCTAATTTTTCTCTATATAAATAATATTTCAGTAAACATCCTGTGCATGAATCTCCATGTGAATCCTTATTAACCTTCTTGAATAAATATATAGGATAGTAATTATACAGAGTACAGATTATTTAGTATTGAAACTACAAATGAGAAAATGAAAATTCATTTCTTTTCTAGGCAAATGCTATATATACATATATATATGTGTGTATATATATATACACACATATATATATGTATATACATATATATACACATATATATGTATATATAGCTATATATATGTATATATACACATATATATATATATATATATATAGCAATTTAAAGATTTCAACAGAAAACCTTCTTGCTAATTTATCTTCATGTGCTAATGTAGAAATACAGAAAATTAACAGGAAAAGAGTATGACTTTTCAGTTTTTATCTTCTGATTTTTGTTTGTTCAAGAGAAAAAGAGAAATATGTTTGGAATTAGGAATTCATTCAAGTACATTATATAACAGAAATTGCCTATCAGATACTTAATATAAACAGAGCAATACTGTATGAAATCTAAATGGAGTTAAAAGTTGTCAACAAAGTAGGCTTATCTGAGCACTTCTATTAAGTGAAACCCAACCAGGTTGTAAAAAGTTAAACATAAGGGAATAAAATGTGTAGAACTCACTCATATCAAGGAAATGCTTTGAAATATTCTCAACCAGAGAGTTGAAAATGATGTTAAATTGCGTAAACCACCACCTGCAACTGCAAGCTATATCAGTAAGTTAACAAATATGTGTCTCCAGGTATCTATTCCTATGCAACATGTAACAAATCAATGGAATAGACCTCATCCAACAAAATAGCTATCATCAAAGTCTGGTTGAACCTATATAATGATATACTCTGGGATATTTCCAAACTGCCAGTACAGAAAATGACAAGGGATACATCATGGACAGGATGCAAAAAGCAATAAAGAAAAAAATAAAAAGGAATAAAAACTCAGAATTGAAAAACAACAACAACAAACTACAAAATGAGAATATCACATTGAACCAAAAGCTATAAAACTTTTCAGCCATGTTTCTAGAATCTCACAAAATCATTAGGCAAGACACTATCAACAACAGCAATATCGTTTATACATGCCAAGAGATTATATATGTGCATTATTTTATTTGGTTCCTACAACCATCCTCTCAGCTATGCAGCCATGAACTTCTTGGACTATTCCACGTTAAAAGAAATTATGAAATTAATAGACACTAGATTATTTGGCCATGGTGACAGCTAGTAAGTAGCAGAACCAGAATTCAAACCCAGTTGTCCTCTAACTCCAGAAATAACTCCCTCTCTCTACCAAATTCCAAAACAAAGAGAAACATAGGTACAAATACCTCAAAAGTAATAAGTAAATTGGTAGCAAAACTACTTATGAGCTTATGTTTGAATTAAGTATTTGGAGAAGGTATATACCACTAGTTTTTAGTAAATTTTTGTATTTATAGGATTATAACATTCTAAAAACAGTGGTTAGTACCTGATCCAAGTTAATCGTTCAGATCAACCAGAATGACAACTCTACTCTTCAGTGAGTTTTAAGGGGGCTGGTTTTGCTGATAATAAATTTAAGTAGAACTAATCTGGATGACCTATACTTTTTAAAAATCCATAAAGCTACAAAAAATCCTGTTGTGCTCTTCCTCTAATAATCTCAGGTTTTCATGAATATACCAAAATACTTAATCTCATGTAAGAACAACAATAAAATTCCAGCTCATAAATGTTTATAACAAAACACCAAGGACTTTTCATGGGTCTGGTATCCATAGCACATATTATTATTTAATAAACAATGTAAAATATCTATAAATTCATGTTGGAGAGAAGAAAAGTAATGGACTTGAATATATTTTCTAAAGCTCTATTTTTTTATTTTGTAATAAGTTGAGCCATTGAAATAAAATGAAAAACAAAAACAAAAACAAAAACCCAGAAACAAACAACAACAACAACAACAACAACAACAACAAAAACCCACCTAATTTCATCACCTCATCACTTAATGGAAACTACATGAATGATTTTGAATTTAATGTAAAAATTATAGAATTTTTATAGTATTTTCAGACTTTATTAAAACAAGAATATTACATAATAAAAGATAATTTTAAACATGTTTTTAAGTTAAATCTAAAGCTACTGCTTGTTATATCACACAGCATTGTCCAGAAGGCACACTTTATCTAATAAATTCTATAACTTTCTACCTTTGTAGAAAAAAAAATCTTCTACAGGAGAATATATGTGCTTCATATTGTCACAGAAATAGTTGTGTAATCTGTATATTTGAAATTTTGCATTTATTATAAATGGTCTAATTTTAGTTCCTAAAAGCACTGACTCTTTGATTCTTTAAAACGCATTGTTTTCAGATCATCTTTAAATATCCTTGTTTTCATTTTAGTACTGCCACAGTACTAACTAATAAGGAAGGCTACTGTTATCACTAACCTCCTATCAGCAATCCCATATATTGGAACCAACTTACATGGTTAGTACATGGTTAGTGATTATTCTCATTTTGTCATAATTCACTCCAAAGTTCAGACAAGAAATATGGCATTTTAAATATTGGCAATTACTGTAAAATAATAAATGAACAGCATACTGTGATAGAAAATAGAGAAACAAGATGTGGTCATGGAGGGAGACTCTACTTTAGGCAAGTTGTCTAGAAAGGCCTATCTGAAGAGATGTTTTAAATCAAAACTTAAAAGATGAGAAAAAGCCTAGGTGACTCCGTCTGTTAAGTGCCTGGTTTTGGGTCAGGTCATCATCTTGCAGTTTGTGAGTTTGAGCCCCACGTCGTGCTGTCTGCTGTCAGCACCGAGCCTGACTCAGATCCTCTGTCCCCCTTTCTTTGCCCCTCACCTCTCTCAAAAACAAATAAACATTTAAAAAAAAGAGGAGGGGGGGGAGAGGGCTGGAGGGTATAGTTCAAGGCTCAAGGAAGCATATTCCAAGACTCTCAGATGGAAATGCAGGACTCGTGGGTGTGCACTTGTATTGTTGTACATGGTCCACTCTTGGTTTAGTAGTACTCTGTTGCATTCTATAATTCTTAATAATTTCTGAATATAGAAAGAAACATGTGAACTGAGTAATAAAAGATTAAGATTCAAATTTAAACTCCATGAGGACAGAAAGGCTCATTTCCACCCCCATGTCATACCCCATATCTAAGGGCTAGCAATAAATACTTGCTGAATGCAAATGTGGCAAGGGGGTATGTCAGAAAACAATTTTAATTAGAGGTACAGCATATTTAAAGATATAACAGACCCATTTACTTTTTTCTATAATTTGTCTATTTCTAATATTTTGTTTGTTACTCTTTTTTTTTTAAGATTTCATTTTTTTGAAGTAATCTCTACATCCAACATGGAGCTTATAACTCACTACCCTGACACCAAGAGTCACACACTCCACCAACTGAGCCAGCCAAGTGCCCCTTGTTTGTGACTCTTGACTGGAGTTCAGGGAGTTAGTTATATAGAAACAGATGCACAGACTTGGAATACACATTAGATAATGCTTTCTTGTGATTTTCAAAGTCTTTTCTGAGGGATGCCCCCAGACTCTGTTACCTCTATGAATATCATAGAAAAATAGCTTGGCATGACTTTTTTTTTATTCCAACACAATTTATTATTTTACAATGTATTCTCCTTCCATTTCATGTCTACAGCTCCTGCCAGTTAATATTTCTCTACTGAGAGTAATAAATATTATTGAATCTTATCGTTTATTTTATACAAACTAGTTTTCAATACATACTTGTTTGTTTCTCTTTTTTCCTACTTGTTTATTTCTTATGAACTTTTTTTTACCTCTCAGAAAACTTTCAAAATGCTATAAATAATAAAACCATTTTTTCTTTAGAAAAGTTAAGTTAATATTTCAACCTAGTTTGCCAGTTTCTTCTACTTCTTTATTAGCATTATTGGAGGAAAAGAAGAGGAAGAGATTGAAACAAGAACCATAAATGATGTAAAGGTATTCACCTTATATGATTGACTATAAAGTTGACATATCATATTGTGTTTATTAACATTATAAATATATATCATATCTTTTAATGTGCAATGAGAAATTGGATTACTACAGGTTGTTGTCTTTTTCTTCTTGCATGGCTATATTATTTAATATTATTTATATTTGTCATTATTTTCTTAAATGCACACGTGTTTATTTTGTTAATAAAAAAAACAGTAAAAGGCCATTTTAAAAATAATGTCTCAGGTTTTACAAATTGTAAATGTCTTTAATTTTTAAAGTTTTTTAGATTTAAAAAGAACATGCCATTGCAAATGGTCAGGTATGCAATCACTTTTTTAACTTCCCATATAAAGCATGTGAATTTGTATGGTATTTGCTTTATGGATTTCAATAAAACTAGAGATTCCTGGCAAAATGCCAAGAAGAGAACCTGTTTCACATTCAAATTTCTGCATCACTGAGAGTGGAATCTTGTGCTTTATCCTCCAGAACAAACACAGTCTTTGCTCTTTCCTGCCTAGAATCATGAATCACTGAATTTCCTTCCCCAGTGTGTGAGCAGCTGCCTCTCTCTCTGGTTCACCCAAGGCTGGTACAAACCAAAAGATGCAATGAAGCACAGAAAAAGAACGTTGTTCCTCTACCACATGAGCCCACATAGATGGATTGAAAAATAAATCAATTTGCAATGTAATAGGAAGTGAACAAATATCAGTGCTATGGACCCCTGGGTCTCTTTATACTAGTCAACTATGCATAGGTATGGTGATAAGCAAATGAAGAAATGCAAAGCCGTGCATCTTCACTAGTCTCATCACATGGCTAGCTTATTATCGTGTGCACTCAGCTTTATTCCTGGCTCTCCTCCATCCTCACACTTAATTTTGTTTGCCATTACCAATTTCAGTTGATGCTAAATTTCCATATTTTGACTATCTATGTAAGCAACTGCAAAGTCTTAATATTTCTACCCACCTCCCATTTAAGTGTATTTTATTGATTTTGAGAGAGAGAGAGAGAGAGAGAGAGAGAGAGAGAGAGAGAGAGAGAGTGTGAGTTTGTGTGTGCGTGTGTACACAAGCTATGAAAGAGCATGGAGAGAGAGAGAGAGACAGGGAGAGAGAGAATCCCAGCGGGCTCCAAGCTGTCAGCACAGAGCCCAATGCCTGACATGGGGTTCAATCCCACATCCCCGGGATAATGACCTGAGTTGAAATCGAGTCTGCCTAACTAACTGAACCACTGAGGCATCCCTACTCCCTTCTTGTTTAAAAGAGAATATCACACAAAAAGAAGCCTCTGGGAGAGGGAAATCAGCAACCACATTTGCAAACAACTACTTCATAACTTTTCATCTAGGTGTTTCAGAACAATGTGCCATTTATCATTTGAAAACCATGTAGATGTTTTCCAGCAAATTTATATGACCCACAGATATAAAGAGCACACATAGTCATCCTGAACTTTTCCTCTGCATCATGGAAACACTTCTACAATAGAAAACTAGTCAAATCTTTTCAGTCATTCAAATCTATTTTGCTACCTCCTCTGGTAGTAACACCAATTTCATTTCATATATATCTTAAATAGAACACAAAGATTTGCCTGCCTCTTTGAACTAAACACAGACCACTTTACTTCAGATATTTTTCAGAGACCATACATGTCATCATGACCATCAAATCCCAGAGATTGTTTGTTACAGATATCCTTTTACAAGCCCTGAGAGAAGAAAATATAATTTCACCTATGCAAAAATCATCTGCTTGCTTGAAGAGTAAGATCATACATATTATATGGTCAGAAAATATTCTAAAAAATGAAATATTTTAAATTTAAAATATTTAAATATTATAAAGATATTTGTGTCTAAAGAGAAGAGACAATAAAGAATCAAAAATACAAATTAATATGAATAAAAAATGTTCAAGAAACATCTCTCTTATACCCCTCATGTGACAAAGTCTCCTTTGAAAATCAAATCAAATCAAGCTACTGGGATATCAGGAATACTAACTTTCTCCTTGAGTGCTGGTTCCTGGCAAGAATCACTTAGAGAGTCTGCAAACAGTATGAGGATGTAGTGCAACTTTTGGCTCATGTTATATACTCAAAAGGCACAAATAATTTGAATTAGTTATGTACGAGAAAGAGATGCAATCAATCAAAGCTGAAGAAAATAGAAACCTCTGGTATTCCTTCATAAACCCCCCTCCCCCACACTGCCCATTAAACATCAAGGTGTGATTTCAATCTGCAGTTTGCATTCTTTTGAATATCTATGCAGACACTATAACTCAGTGCAATGTAAATTTTCAATATGCTGGGTGAGAGAAGGGGGCACAAAACATTTTGGATAAATCAAATACGTTCTCTCATAGGAAAAAGGTCAGGGCATTTAATTCAGGGGAATGGGCAACATGATTCTAATCCCTGATCAAGAAGCAGAGAAAAAAAAAAGAAATTGAATTGCCTTTCCCCCAAAACTCAGTTTATACTTTATACCAAATCTGTTTGAACACTAGGACCTTACAATTAATGTTAATAATTAATGTTAACAATTAATGTTAAATAATCATTAATAACATTCACTTTTTTGTGGTTGGTATAATTGAAGTTCTGTGCTTCTACATGCATCTTTTTTGGAAAAATTCTTGCACATATTTGACTCTTAATTTAAAAAGTGACAAAGATTCTCTCCTTGGTCAAACTCTACTCCGGCGCTTCTAAACTTTTTCAACTGGGCCTTGACTTTTGAGCTTCGTCATTCTCTGCATTGTCCAATTTTTGCAAGAATCCTGTGAAGTCAGTTTAATCACAATCCCTTAATCCTTAATATGTCATCACCCTCAATATCCCATCAGGCTGTTCATGTTCTGCCCTCTCCCAGGGTACTATCTGATCACCCTGGCCTACCTTCAGAAAGAACCCTGTAAGGTCAGTTTAAACAGAATCTCCCATAACCACTGATGTGTCCTCCTAACAATATTCCACCCACTGACCACCACTCCCCATCCTTGGCTATAAATTCCTACTTTGTTGTTGTTGTTGTTGTTGTTGTTGTTGTTGTTATATTTGGAGTTGAACCCAATCTCTCTCCCTACTGCAAAACCCCACTGCAGTGGTCCTTATACCTACTGTGACAGTTCCGCAGAATACAGTCTGCCTTACTATTCTTTGACAAGTGTCATGGATCAGTTTTTCTTTAACAGAAATAGCCCACCAAAATAGCAATTCTAAATGTGTTTTATTTTACTATAATCATTTTCCCAAAAATGCAAATAGGAACTTACTGATAGGGAGTTAATCATTAGAAATAAATATTAAGTTTATGGACACCTTCTGGTGAAATACAGGAAAAAATAATTTCCAAATTGACATGGACTCTTTTCTAAACTTTTTCTTCTTCTGAAAAGGTAAAAGTTTTTCAACTTTGAGGGGCGCCTGGGTGGCTCAGTTGCTTAAGTGTCCGACTTCGGCTCAGGTCATGATCTCACAGTCTGTGAGTTCGAGCCCTGCGTCGGGCTCTGTGCTTACAGCTCAGAGCCTGG